>NC_052327.1:49899714-49907214 GCF_016432855.1 Salvelinus namaycush | reverse complement strand
AATGGACACTAGGGATAGACTGGACACTAGGGGTAGATGGACACTAGGGGTAGACTGGACACTAGGGATAGACTGGACACTAGGGGTAGATGGACATGATGGAAAGATGAAGCAGATTGCCTAATGCTCCAGGATGAGTAAAAGGCCTGAGGGGGTAAGTATGTAGGTAAGACCTTTGGAACACTGGACTTTTGGAACACTGGACTTTTGGAACACTGGACTTTTGGAACACTGGACTTTTGGAACACTGGACTTTTGGAACACTGGACTTTTGGAACACTGGACTTTTGGAATGCTTACCACCATCTTGTTTCTTATTACCCAACAGTCAGAGGGGAAGTCCTGTAGCATAGGAACCAGGAACTGGTGTGTGTGTGTGTGTGTGTGTGTGTGTGTGTGTGTGTGTGTGTGTGTGTGTGTGTGTGTGTGTGTGTGTGTGTCTACTCACCACCATCTTGTTCCTGGTGACCCAGCAGTCAGAGGGGAAGTCTTGCAGCATGGGAACCAGGAACTGGTGTGTGTGTGTGTGTGTGTGTGTGTGTGTGTGTGTGTGTGTGTGTGTGTGTGTGTGTGTGTACTCACCACCATCTTGTTCCTGGTGACCCAGCAGTCAGAGGGAAACTCCTGCAGCATGGGAACCAGGAACTGGTGTGTGTGTGTGTGTGTGTGTGTCTACTCACCACCATCTTGTTCCTGGTGACCCAGCAGTCAGAGGGGAACTCCTGCAGCATGGGAACCAGGAACTGGTGTGTGTGTGTGTGTGTGTGTGTGTGTGTGTGTGTGTGTGTGTGTGTGTGTCTACTCACCACCATCTTGTTCCTGGTGACCCAGCAGTCAGAGGGGAACTCCTGCAGCATGGGAACCAGGAACTGCAGACATCCATCCCAGTGACACAACAGCAGCATCATAGCAATCAGGTTCACAATCCTCACCATGGCACTGGCCAGGTCATAGGTCATATGGAAAACCTAGGAGATTAGAATTAGAATGAGAAAAACTTTATTGTCCACCACGCAAGGGGGATTAACAAACATTACTAGACTTGCAGCTAGCTAAGTAACTAGACATTCTATTCTAATTTGCCAGCAGTGTAAACACCACTAAACACCCCTAAACACCACTAAAAACCCCTAAACACTACTAAACACCACTAAACACTACTAAAAACCACTAAATACTACTAAACACTACTAAACACCACTAAATACTACTAAACACCACTAAACACTACTAAACACCACTAAACACCACTAAAAACCACTAAACACTACTAAAAACCACTAAATACTACTAAACACCACTAAACACCACTAAATACTACTAAAAACCACTAAATACTACTAAACACCACTAAATACTACTAAACACCACTAAACACTACTAAACACCACTAAACACCACAAAAAAACACTAAATACTACTAAACACAACTAAATACTACTAAACACCACTAAGCACTACTAAGCACTACTAAACACCACTAAACACCACCAAATACTACTAAACACCACTAAATACAACTAAACACCACTAAACACCACTAAACACCACTAAATACCACTAAACACCACTAAACACTACTAAACACCACTAAATACTACTAAACACCACTAAACACTACTAAACACCACTACACACCACTAAATACCACTAAACACCACTGAATACTACTAAAACCCACTAA
Source organism: Salvelinus namaycush (assembly GCF_016432855.1). Taxonomy (NCBI): domain Eukaryota; kingdom Metazoa; phylum Chordata; class Actinopteri; order Salmoniformes; family Salmonidae; genus Salvelinus; species Salvelinus namaycush. Next base: position 49,905,530 of record NC_052327.1, on the reverse strand, counting down.
ATACTACTAAACACTACTAAACACCACTAATCACTACTAAGCACTACTAAACACCACTAAATACTACTAAGCACTACCAAACACCACTAAACACCACTAAACACCACACAATACTACTAAACACCACTAAACACTACTAAACACCACAAAATACTACTAAACACCACTAAACAATACTAAACACCACTAAATACTACCAAACACCACAAAATACTACTAAACACCACAAAATACTACTAAACACTACTAAACACCACTAAACACCACTAAATACTACTAAACACCACTAAACACCACTAAACACTACTAAACACTACTAAACACTACTAAGCACTACTAAACACCACTAAACACTACTAAACACCACTAAACACCACTAAACACCACTAAACACCACTAAACACTACTAAAAACTACTAAACACTACTAAACACCACTAAACACCACTAAATACTACTAAACACCACTAAACACCACTAAACACTACTAAACACTACTAAACACTACTAAGCACTACTAAACACCACTAAACACTACTAAACACTACTAAACACCACTAAATACTACCAAACACCACAAAATACTACTAAACACCACAAAATACTACTAAACACTACTAAACACCACTAAACACCACTAAATACTACTAAATACCACTAAACACCACTAAATACCACTAAACACTACTAAACACCACTAAATACCACTAAACACCACTAAACACTACTAAACACCACTAAACACTACTAAGCACTACTGAAACACCACTAAACACTACTAAACACCACTAAACACTACTAAACACCACTAAACACTACCAAACACTACTAAACACTACTAAACACTACCAAACACCACTAAACACCACTAAACACTACTAAACACTACTAAATACTAATAAACACCACTAAACACCACTAAACGCCACTAAACCCTACTAAATACTACTAAACACCACTAAACACCACTGAACACTACTAAACACAACTAAACAATACTAAAAAGTACTAAACACCACTAAACACTACTAAACACCACTAAATACTACTAAACACCACTAAATACTACTAAACACCACTAAACCCTACTAAATACTACTAAACACCACTAAACACTACTAAACACCACTAAACACTACTAAGCACCACTAAACACCACTGAACACTACTAAACACAACTAAACAATACTAAAAAGTACTAAACACCACTAAACACTACTAAACACCACTAAATACTACTAAACACCACTAAATACTACTAAACACCACTAAACCCTACTAAATACTACTAAACACCACAAAACACCACTAAACCCTACTAAATACTACTAAACACCACTTAACACCACTAAACACCACTAAACACCACTAAACACTACTAAACACCACTAAACACCACTAAACCCTACTAAATACTACTAAACACCGCTAAACACCACTAAACCCTACTAAATACTACTAAACACCACTTAACATCACTAAACACTACAAAAACCACTAAACACCACTAAACACCACTAAACCCTACAAAGCACCACTAAACACCACTGAATACTACTAAACACTACTAAACACTACTAAACACCACAAAACACCACTAAACCCTACTAAATACAACTAAACACCACTAAACACCACTAAACACTACTAAACACCACTAAATACTACTAAACACCACTAAACACCACTAAACACCACTGCGATGTAATCAGTTACTAGTGGGTGCAGTAAAAGTAGGTGTAGTAGGTGCTATGTGGCCAGGCCCAACACCCCTAAACACCACTAAAAACCCCTAAACACTACTAAACACCACTAAACACTACTAAAAACCACTAAATACTACTAAACACTACTAAACACCACTAAATACTACTAAACACCACTAAACACTACTAAAAACCACTAAATACTACTAAACACTACTAAACACTACTAAACACCACTAAACACTACTAAACACCACTAAACACTACTAAACACTACTAAAAACCACTAAACACTACTAAAAACCACTAAATACTACTAAACACCACTAAACACCACTAAATACTACTAAAAAGTACTAAATACTACTAAACACCACTAAACACTACTAAACACCACTAAATACTACTAAAAAGTACTAAATACTACTAAACACCACTAAACACTAATAAACACCACTAAAAACCACTAAACACTACTAAAAACCACTAAATACTACTAAACACCACTAAACACCACTAAATACTACTAAAAAGTACTAAATACTACTAAACACCACTAAATACTACTAAACACCACTAAATACTACTAAACACCACTAAATACTACTAAACACCACTAAATACTACCAAACACCAATAAACACCACTAAAAACCAATGAACACCACTTAACATCACTAAACACTACTAAACACCACTAAATACTACTAAACACCACTAAACACTACTAAACACCACTAAACACCACAAAAAAACACTAAATACTACTAAACACAACTAAATACTACTAAACACCACTAAGCACTACTAAGCACTACTAAACACCACCAAATACTACTAAACACCACTAAATACTACTAAACACCACTAAACACCACTAAATACTACTAAACACCACTAAATACTACTAAACACCATTAAACACCACTGAATACTACTAAAACCCACTAAATACTACTAAACACTACTAAACACCACTAATCACTACTAAGCACTACTAAACACCACTAAATACTACTAAGCACTACCAAACACCACTAAACACTACTAAACACCACACAATACTACTAAACACCACTAAACAATACTAAACACCACTAAATACTACCAAACACCACAAAATACTACTAAACACCACAAAATACTACTAAACACTACTAAACACCACTAAACACCACTAAATACTACTAAACACCACTAAACACTACTAAACACTACTAAACACCACTAAACATTACTAAGCACTACTAAACACCACTAAACACTACTAAACACTACTAAACACCACAACATACTACTAAATATCACTAAACACCACTAAATACCACTAAACACTACTAAACACCACTAAATACCACTAAACACCACTAAACACTACTAAACACCACAACATACTACTAAATATCACTAAACACCACTAAATACCACTAAACACTACTAAACACCACTAAATACCACTAAACACCACTAAACACTACTAAACACCACTAAACACTACTAAGCACTACTGAAACACTACTAAACACTACTAAACACCACTAAACACTACCAAACACTACTAAACACTACTAAACACCACTAAACACTACTAAACACTATTAAACACCACTAAACACTACCAAACACTAATAAACACTACTAAACACCACTAAACACTACTAAACACCACTAAACACTACCAAACACCACTAAACACCACTAAACACCACTAAACACTACTAAATACTAATAAACACCACTAAACACCACTAAACGCTACTAAATACTACTAAACACCACTAAACACCACTAAACGCCACTAAACCCTACTAAATACTACTAAACACCACTAAACACCACTAAACCCTACTAAATACTACTAAACACTACTAAGCACCACTAAACACCACTGAACACTACTAAACACAACTAAACAATACTAAAAAGTACTAAACACCACTAAACACTACTAAACACCACTAAATACTACTAAACACCACTAAATACTACTAAACACCACTAAACCCTACTAAATACTACTAAACACCACAAAACACCACTAAACCCTACTAAATACTACTAAACACCACTTAACACCACTAAACACTACTAAACACCACTAAACACCACTAAACCCTACTAAATACTACTAAACACCGCTAAACACCACTAAACCCTACTAAATACTACTAAACACCACTTAACACCACTAAACACTACTAAAAACCACTAAACACCACTAAACACCACTAAACCCTACTAAATACTACTAAACACCACTAAACACCACTAAACACCACTAAACCCTACTAAATACTACTAAACACCACTTAACACCACTAAACACTACTAAAAACCACTAAACACCACTAAACACCACTAAACCCTACTAAATACTACTAAACACCACTAAACACCACTAAACACCACTAAACACCACTAAATACTACTAAACACCACTAAACACCACTAAAAACCACTGCGATGTAATCAGTTACTAGTGGGTGCAGTAAAAGTAGGTGTAGTAGGTGCTATGTGGCCAGGCCCTAATCTGTAGTCTGTCATCTGAGTCCCTCTCCCCATAGACCACATCACATGGTTGTTAATCTGAGTCCCTCTCCCCATAGACCACATCACATGGTTGTTAATCTGAGTCCCTCTCCCCATACACCACATCACATGGTTGTTAATCTGAGTCCCTCTCCCCATACACCACATCACATGGTTGTTAATCTGAGTCCCTCTCCCCATAGACCACATCACATGGTTGTTAATCTGAGTCCCTCTCCCCATAGACCACATCACACGGTTGTTAATCTGAGTCCCTCTCCCCATAGACCACATCACATGGTTGTTAATCTGAGTCCCTCTCCCCATAGACCACATCACATGGTTGTTAATCTGAGTCCCTCTCCCCATAGACCACATCACATGGTTGTTAATCTGAGTCCCTCTCCTTCCAGTGGTAAAGATCACACTGAGAACACTGCTAGCCTCTTCTCTGCAGTCAGCAAAGGCAAGTGTGTGTGTCTCTGTCAGTGTGTGTGTTAGTGGGTGTGTGTGTCTCTGTCAGTGTGTGTGTTTCTGTCAGTGTGTGTGTCTCTGTCAGTGTGTGTGTCTCTGTCAGTGTGTGTGTTAGTGGGTGTGTGTGTCTCTGTCAGTGTGTGTGTCTCTGCCAGTGTGTGTGTTAGTGGGTGTGTGTGTCTCTGTCAGTGTGTGTGTCTCTGTCAGTGTGTGTGTCTCTGTCAGTATGTGTGTCTCTGTCAGTGTGTGTGTCTCTGTCAGTGTGTGTGTCTCTGTCAGTGTGTGTGGCTCTGTCAGTGTGTGTGTCTCTGTCAGTGTGTGTGTTAGTGGGTGTGTGTGTGTCTCTGTCAGTGTGTGTGTTAGTGGGTGTGTGCTGATGATTGGATTTAAAGGCCCAGTGTAATCAAAATGAGATTTTCCTGGATTTTATATATATTTCCACACTCTACGAGATTGGAATAATACTGTGAAAATTGTGAAAATACCTCCCTACCTCCTTTCTCCCTACATCCTACCTCCCTACCTCCTCCTACCTCCTACCTCCCTTCCTCCTCTCTCCCTACATCCTACCTCCCTACTTCCCTACCTCCCTAACTCCTACCTCCTCCTACCTCCCTACTCCCTACCTCCTTCTCACCTCCTCCCACTGGTGTATATATCTAATGAGTCTGGACAGCCTCAGGAGCCTCAACAAACTCAAGATCTTCGTAAACCGCACGATCCTCAGCGCCCGGGCCGTCTTGTAGAAGTCCGAGTCGATTCTGGTCTCCACGATGAGGAAGATGTAATCTACTGGTATGGACGAGATGAAGTCCACCACGAACCAGCTCTTCAGATACTTGATCTTGATGGTCTGTGGGTCCAGAATGATCTCGGTGTTGTCCTCCTTGACAATGCCCGTCCGGAAGTTGAGGACCAGGTCGATGAGGAACAAGGTGTCTGAGATGACGTTGAAGACGATCCAGGGGGGAGTGTGCTCGTCCTTGAAGAAGGTGATGCCCACAGGGATGATGATGAGGTTCCCCACCATGAGGAACAGCATGATCAGATCCCAGTAGAACCTAGAGAGAACAGACAACTTTAACAGTAGAACCTAGAGAGAACAGACA
>NC_052327.1:49672214-49892214 GCF_016432855.1 Salvelinus namaycush | reverse complement strand
TAATCACCAGTCTCTGATCGTCTTCTACAGTCTTAATCACCAGTCTCTGATAGTCTTTCTACAGTCACCACCAGTCTAAATCACCAGTCTCTGATCGTCTTCTACAGTCACCACCAGTCTAAATCACCAGTCTCTGATCGTCTTTCTACAGTCACCACCAGTCTCTGATCGTCTTCTACAGTCAGCACCAGTCTAAATCACCAGTCTCTGATCGTCTTCTACAGTCACCACCAGTCTCTGATCGTCTTCTACAGTCAGCACCAGTCTAAATCACCAGTCTCTGATCGTCTTCTACAGTCTTAATCACCAGTCTCTGATCGTCTTTCTACAGTCTTAATCACCAGTCTCTGATCGTCTTTCTACAGTCACCACCAGTCTAAATCACCAGTCTCTGATCGTCTTCTACAGTCTTAATCACCAGTCTCTGATCGTCTTTCTACAGTCACCACCAGTCTAAATCACCAGTCTCTGATCGTCTTCTACAGTCACCACCAGTCTAAATCACCAGTCTCTGATCGTCTTTCTACAGTCACCACCAGTCTCTGATCGTCTTCTACAGTCAGCACCAGTCTAAATCACCAGTCTCTGATCGTCTTCTACAGTCTTAATCACCAGTCTCTGATCGTCTTCTACAGTCTAAATCACCAGTCTCTGATCGTCTTTCTACAGTCACCACCAGTCTAAATCACCAGTCCCTGATCGTCTTCTACAGTCACCACCAGTCTCTGCTCGTCTTTCTACAGTCAGCACCAGTCTCTGATCGTCTTCTACAGTCACCACCAGTCTCTGATCGTCTTCTACAGTCTTAATCACCAGTCTCTGATCGTCTTTCTACAGTCACCACCAGTCTCTGATCGTCTTCTACAGTCTTAATCACCAGTCTCTGATCGTCTTTCTACAGTCACCACCAGTCTAAATCACCAGTCTCTGATCGTCTTCTACAGTCTTAATCACCAGTCTCTGATCGTCTTTCTACAGTCACCACCAGTCTAAATCACCAGTCTCTGATCGTCTTCTACAGTCACCACCAGTCTAAATCACCAGTCTCTGATCGTCTTTCTACAGTCACCACCAGTCTAAATCACCAGTCTCTGATCGTCTTTCTACAGTCACCACCAGTCTAAATCACCAGTCTCTGATCGTCTTCTACAGTCTTAATCACCAGTCTCTGATCGTCTTTCTACAGTCACCACCAGTCTAAATCACCAGTCTCTGATCGTCTTTCTACAGTCACCACCAGTCTAAATCACCAGTCTCTGATCGTCTTCTACAGTCTTAATCACCAGTCTCTGATCGTCTTTCTACAGTCACCACCAGTCTAAATCACCAGTCCCTGATCGTCTTCTACAGTCACCACCAGTCTAAATCACCAGTCTATGATCGTCTTTCTACAGTCACCACCAGTCTAAATCACCAGTCTTTGATCGTCTTTCTACAGTCACCACCAGTCTCTGATCGTCTTTCTACAGTCACCACCAGTCTCTGATCGTCTTTCTACAGTCTAAATCACCAGTCTTTGATCGTCTTTCTACAGTCACCACCAGTCTAAATCACCAGTCTCTGATCGTCTATCTACAGTAACCACCAGTCTAAATCACCAGTCTCTGATCGTCTTCTACAGTCTAAATCACCAGTCTTTGATCGTCTTTCTACAGTCACCACCAGTCTCTGATCGTCTTTCTACAGTCACCACCAGTCTAAATCACCAGTCTCTGATCGTCTTTCTACAGTCAGCACCAGTCTAAATCACCAGTCTCTGATCGTCTTTCTACAGTCACCACCAGTCTCTGATCGTCTTTCTACAGTCACCACCAGTCTCTGATCGTCTTTCTACAGTCACCACCAGTCTAAATCACCAGTCTCTGATCGTCTTCTACAGTCACCACCAGTCTAAATCACCAGTCTCTGATCGTCTTTCTACAGTCACCACCAGTCTCTGATCGTCTTTCTACAGTCACCACCAGTCTCTGATCGTCTTCTACAGTCACCACCAGTCTAAATCACCAGTCTCTGATCATCTTTCTACAGTCACCACCAGTCTCTGATCGTCTTCTACAGTCACCACCAGTCTAAATCACCAGTCTCTGATCGTCTTCTACAGTCAGCACCAGTCTAAATCACCAGTCTCTGATCGTCTTTCTACAGTCACCACCAGTCTCTGATCATCTTCTACAGTCACCACCAGTCTAAATCACCAGTCTCTGATCGTCTTTCTACAGTCACCACCAGTCTAAATCACCAGTCTCTGATCGTCTTCTACAGTCACCACCAGTCTAAATCACCAGTCTCTGATCGTCTTTCTACAGTCACTACCAGTCTAAATCACCAGTCTCTGATCGTCTTTCTACAGTCACCACCAGTCTAAATCACCAGTCTCTGATCGTCTTCTACAGTCACCACCAGTCTAAATCACCAGTCTCTGATCGTCTTTCTACAGTCACCACCAGTCTCTGATCGTCTTCTACAGTCACCACCAGTCTCTGATCGTCTTTCTACAGTCAGCACCAGTCTCTGATCGTCTTTCTACAGTCAGCACCAGTCTCTGATCAGATGTATGTATTTGTTACATAGTGAAAGAGAAGAAGACAGTGAGGAGCATTACATGTAATTGATTCTATAGTAATACATTGACAGTACCACAGACATATATATAGCTAGTCTATAATACAGATATAGCATGGATCTACAGTAATCACTGATATTGTCCCAGAGAGAGAACACAGAACACTCCATCCTACCTAAAAGAACAACACTTTGATGGCAGGGCAGGGCGGGCAGGGCAGGGCGGGCAGGGCAGGGCGGGCAGGGCAGGGCGGGCAGGGCAGGGCAGGGCGGGCAGGGCAGGGCGGTCAGGGCAGGGCGGGCAGGGCAGGGCAGGGCGGGCAGGGCAGGGCAGGGCGGGCAGGGCAGGGCGGGCAGGGCAGGGCAGGGCAGGGCAGGGCAGGGCAGGGCGGTCAGGGCAGGGCAGGGCAGGGCGGTCAGGGCAGGGTGGGCAGGGCAGGGCGGGCAGGGCAGGGCGGGCAGGGCAGGGCGGGCAGGGCAGGGCGGGCAGGGCAGGGCGGGCAGGGCAGGGCAGGGCGGGCAGGGCGGTCAGGGCAGGGCAGGGCAGGGCGGTCAGGGCAGGGCGGGCAGGGCAGGGCGGGCAGGGCAGGGCAGGGCGGGGCGGGCAGGGCAGGGCAGGGCGGGCAGGGCAGGGCAGGGCGGTCAGGGCAGGGCAGGGCAGGGCGGTCAGGGCAGGGCGGGCAGGGCAGGGCAGGGCGGGCAGGGCAGGGCAGGGCGGTCAGGGCGGGGCAGGGCGGGGCGGGCAGGGCAGGGCAGGGCGGGCAGGGCGGGGCGGGCAGGGCAGGGCGGGCAGGGCAGGGCGGGCAGGGCAGGGCGGGCAGGGCGGGGCGGGCAGGGCGGGGCGGGCAGGGCAGGGCGGGCAGGGCAGGGCAGGGCGGGCAGGGCAGGGCGGGCAGGGCAGGGCAGGGCGGGCAGGGCAGGGCGGGCAGGGCAGGGCGGGCAGGGCGGGCAGGGCAGGGCGGGCAGGGCAGGGCAGGGCGGGCAGGGCAGGGCGGGCAGGGCAGGGCGGGCAGGGCAGGGCGGGCAGGGCGGGCAGGGCAGGGCGGGCAGGGCAGGGCGGGCAGGGCGGGCAGGGCAGGGCGGGGAGGTGAGGGGAAGGGACCATTTTGTTATAATCAGCTTTCTGTTGTTTCTCTGCCAAACAAAGCCTTTGCATTATGCTAACTAGTTGCTCATCTGTCTGCTCCCCCCCCCCCCCTCCCCTCCCCTCTGTCTCTCTCTCCCTCTCTCAATTTAAGGGGCTTTATTGGCATGGGAAACATATGTGAAACACAAGTGAAATAGATAATAAACTAAATTGAAATAAACAATAATAAATAAAATAACAGTAAACATTACACTCACAAAAGTTCCAAAAGAATAAAGACATTTCAAATGTCCTATTTTGTGCAAAAGGTAAAATAAATAAACATAAATATGGGTTGTATTTACAATGGTGTTTGTTCTTCACTGGTTGCCCTTTTCTTGTGGCAACAGGTCACACATCTTGCTGCTGTGATGGCACACTGTGGTATTTCACCCAATAGATATGGGAGTTTATCAAAATTGGATTTGTGTTCGAATTCTTTGTAGGTCTGTGTAATCTGAGGGAAATATCTGTCTCTAATATGGTCATACATTGGCAGGAGGTTAGGAAGTGCAGCTCAGTTTCCACCTCATTTTGTGGGCAGTGTGCACATAGCCTGTCTTCTCTTGAGAGACAGGTCTGCTGCCTTTGGAGGCAAGGCTATGCTCACTGAGTCTCTCTCTCTCTCTGCCCCTCCCTCTCTCTCCGTCCCTCTATCTCTCTGTCCCGCTCTCTCTCTACCTCTCTCTTTCTCTCTCTGTCTCTCCCTCTCTCTCTGTCTCTCCCTCTCTCTCTGTCTCTCCCTCTCTCTCTGTGTCTCTCTTTCTCTCTCTGTGTCTCTCTCTCTCGCTGCCTCTCTATCGCTCTCTGCCTCTCTTTCTCTCTCTGTCTCTCCCTCTCTCTCTGTCTCTCTCTCTGCCTGTCTCTTTCTCTCTCTGTCCCTTTTTCTCACTGTCCATCTCTTTCTCTTTCTCTGCCTCACCCTCGCTCTCTGTCCCTCTATATCTCTCCGTCCCTCTATCTCTCTGTCCCTCTCTCTCTCTCTGCCTCTCTCTTTATCTCTCTGTCCCTCTCCCTCTCTCTCGCTGTCCCTCTCTCTTTCTCTCTCTGTCCCTCTCTCTCTCTGCCCATATCTTTCTCTCTCTCTGCCTTTTCCCCACTCTCTACCCCTCTGTATCCCACTCTCTCTATCTGTCCCTCTCTGCTCTTCTGCCTGTTGCCTGTCTCTCTTTCTCCCTCTCCCTCTGTCTATAACCCCTCTCTCTCTCGCTTTCTATCTCTCTCTCTCTCCCTCTCTTTCTGTCCCTAACCCCCCTCTCTCTCTTTCTCTCTCTCTCTCCCTCTCTCTGTGTCCCTAACACTCTCTCTCTCCCGCTCTCTCTGTCCCTAACCCCCCTCTCTCTATCTCTCTATCTATCCCTCTCTGCCCTCTCTCTCTCTCTCTGCAGTGCTGTGACACACTGATCCTAATTGCTCTTCCCTCCTCTGGTGGATAAATCCCTGCGTTATCTCTTGGGAATCCATGTCCTCTCCAGGAGCCCGCCCTCACCAGCCAGATGTTTGAGCAGTTAGCATTAAAGGGTAAATCTGGGATTGTAAAAACAACAGAGGGGTCAACCCGACCCCGCATTTGCCAACTGTAAAGTTTTGTAGAGGAGGAATAATGGTCTGGGGTTGTTTTTCATGGTTCGGGCCCCTTACAGATAGTTCGGGTGAATGGAAATCTTAATGCTACAGCAGACAATGACATTCTAGATGATTCTTTGCTTCCAACTTTGTGGCAACTTTGGGGAAGGCCCTTTCCTGTTTCGGCATGACAATGCCCCGGTGCACGAAGCGAGGTCCATACAGAAATTATTTGTTGAGATCGGTGTGGAAGAACTGGCCTGCACAGAGCCCTGACCCCAACCCCATCGAACACCTTTGGAATGAATAGCCAGGCCTAATCGACCAAAATCAGTGCCCGACCTCACTAATGCTCTTGTGGCTAAATGGAAGCAAATCCCTGCAGCAATGTTCTGACATCTAGTGGAAAGCCTTCACAGAAGAGTTGAGGCTGTTATAGCAGCAAATGGAATGAGATGTTCGACGAGCAGGTGTCCACATACTTTTGGTCATGTAGTGTATGTTGAATGCACCAAGCTGTCTGTTTAAACTACTAGCACACAGCTCAGACAACAATGCATACCCCACAAGGCATGCCACCAGAGGTCTCTTCACAATCCCCAAGTCCAGAACAGACTACGGGAGGCACACAGTACTACATAGAGACATGACTACATGGAACGATTTCATATCAAGTAACTCATGCAGCAGTAGAATCAGATTAAAAAATCTACACCTTATGGAACGATGCAGACTGTGAAGAGACACACACACCCACCCACCCACACACACACACACACCCACCCACCCACCCACCCACCCACCCACCCACCCACCCACCCACCCACCCACCCACCCACCCACCCACCCACCCACACACACACACACACACACACACACACACACACACACACATGTACATTGTAATATTGTTGTATGGTGGTACTCAGTGGTGGAAAAAGTCTCCAATTGTCATACTTGAGTAAAAGTAAAGATACCTTAATAGAAAATGACTAAAGTAAAAGTGAAAGTCACCCAGTAAAATACTACTTTAGTAAAAGTCTAAAAGTATTTGGTTTGAAATATACTTCAGTATCAAAATTAAATGTAACTACAAAAATATACTTTTACAAAAGTAAAAGTATAAATCATTTCAAAATGTCTTATATTAAGCAAGCCAGACGGCATTATTTTCTTGTTTTTTTAAATGTACTGATAGCCAGTGGCACACCCCAACACTCAGACATCATTTACAACGGAAGCATGTGTTTAGTGAGTCCGCCAGATCAGCCAGTCAGTGTGTGTGAATTAGACCATTTTCCTGTCCTGCTGGAACTAATGGGGATCCATAATAAACCCCAGGAAGAGTAGCTGCTGCCTTGGCAGGAAGTAATGGGGATCCATAATAAACCCCAGGAAGAGTAGCTGCTGCCTTGGCAGGAACTAATGGGGATCCATAATAAACCCCAGGAAGAGTAGCTGCTGCCTTGGCAGGAACTAATGGGGATCCATAATAAACCCTAGGAAGAGTAGCTGCTGCCTTGGCAGGAACTAATGGGGATCCATAATAAACCCCAGGAAGAGTAGCTGCTGCCTTGGCAGGAACTAATGGGGATCCATAATAAACCCCAGGAAGAGTAGCTGCTGCCTTGGCAGGAACTAATGGGGATCCATAATAAACCCCAGGAAGAGTAGCTGCTGCCTTGGCAGGAACTAATGGGGATCCATAATAAACCCTAGGAAGAGTAGCTGCTGCCTTGGCAGGAACTAATGGGGATCCATAACAAACCCCAGGAAGAGTAGCTGCTGCCTTGACAGGAACTAATGGGGATCCATAATAAACCCCAGGAAGAGTAGCTGCTGCCTTGGCAGGAACTAATGGGGATCCATAATAAACTCCAGGAAGAGTAGCTGCTGCCTTGGCAGGAACTAATGGGGATCCATAATAAACTCCAGGAAGAGTAGCTGTTGCCTTGGCAGGAACTAATGGGGATTCATAATAAACCCCAGGAAGAGTAGCTGCTGCCTTGGCAGGAACTAATGGGGATCCATAATAAATACAAATAGACAGCGCTATGGATGAAAGGACTGACCATCCATTAGATCAAAATGATAGTTTCAACCATGTTTTGAAGCTCTACAGTGTTATCAAACAATGCAGTAAAAAAGGAGCGTACATTTTGGGTTCTCATAGCGTAACACAGTTAAACTGAAAGCTCATGAGGTATTTATACGTCACATTCTTCTACAATCAATTGCTATATAATTCATTTGATATTCAAGAAATGGATGTCCCAATCCCGGATTGCCCCTTTAACCTCTCTGCTCTCTTCCTGTTGATGACTGCTCTCTTCCTGTTGCTGACTGCTCTCTTCCTGTTGCTGACTGCTCTCTTCCTGTTGCTGACTGCTCTCTTCCTGTTGCTGATTGCTCTCTTCCTGTTGCTGATTGCTCTCTTCCTGTTGCTGACTGCTCTCTTACTGTTGCTGACTGCTCTCTTCCTGTTGCTGACTGCTCTCTTCCTGTTGCTGACTGCTCTCTTCCTGTTGCTGACTGCTCTCTTACTGTTGCTGACTGCTCTCTTCCTGTTGCTGACTGCTCTCTTCCTGTTGCTGATTGCTCTCTTCCTGTTGCTGATTGCTCTCTTCCTGTTGCTGACTGCTCTCTTCCTGTTGCTGACTGCTCTGTGCATGTTGCTGACTGCTCTGTGCCTGTTGCTGACTGCTCTCTTCCTGTTGCTGACTGCTCTCTTCCTGTTGCTGACTGCTCTGTGCCTGTTGCTGACTGCTCTCTTCCTGTTGCTGACTGCTCTCTTCCTGTTGCTGACTGCTCTCGTCCTGTTGCTGACTGCTCTGTGCATGTTGCTGACTGCTCTGTGCCTGTTGCTGACTGCTCTCTTCCTGTTGCTGATTGCTCTCTTCCTGTTGCTGACTGCTCTCTTCCTGTTGCTGACTGCTCTGTGCATGTTGCTGACTGCTCTGTGCCTGTTGCTGACTGCTCTCTTCCTGTTGCTGACTGCTCTCTTCCTGTTGCTGACTGCTCTCGTCCTGTTGCTGACTGCTCTCTTCCTGTTGCTGACTGCTCTGTGCCTGTTGCTGACTGCTCTCTTCCTGTTGCTGACTGCTCTCTTCCTGTTGCTGACTGCTCTCGTCCTGTTGCTGACTGCTCTGTGCATGTTGCTGACTGCTCTGTGCCTGTTGCTGACTGCTCTCTTCCTGTTGCTGACTGCTCTCTTCCTGTTGCTGACTGCTCTCTTCCTGTTGCTGACTGCTCTCTTCCTGTTGCTGACTGCTCTCTTCCTGTTGCTGACTGCTCTCTTCCTGTTGCTGACTGCTCTCTTCCTGTTGCTGACTGCTCTCTTCCTGTTGCTGACTGCTCTCGTCCTGTTGCTGACTGCTCTCGTCCTGTTGCTGACTGCTCTGTGCATGTTGCTGACTGCTCTGTGCCTGTTGCTGACTGCTCTCTTCCTGTTGCTGATTGCTCTCTTCCTGTTGCTGACTGCTCTCTTCCTGTTGCTGACTGCTCTGTGCATGTTGCTGACTGCTCTGTGCCTGTTGCTGACTGCTCTCTTCCTGTTGCTGATTGCTCTCTTCCTGTTGCTGACTGCTCTCTTCCTGTTGCTGATTGCTCTCTTCCTGTTGCTGACTGCTCTCTTCCTGTTGCTGACTGCTCTCTTCCTGTTGCTGACTGCTCTGTGCATGTTGCTGACTGCTCTGTGCCTGTTGCTGATTGCTCTCTTCCTGTTGCTGACTGCTCTCTTCCTGTTGCTGACTGCTCTCTTCCTGTTGCTGACTGCTCTGTGCATGTTGCTGACTGCTCTGTGCCTGTTGCTGATTGCTCTCTTCCTGTTGCTGACTGCTCTGTGCATGTTGCTGACTGCTCTGTGCCTGTTGCTGATTGCTCTCTTCCTGTTGCTGACTGCTCTCTTCCTGTTGCTGACTGCTCTCTTCCTGTTGCTGACTGCTCTGTGCATGTTGCTGACTGCTCTGTGCCTGTTGCTGACTGCTCTCTTCCTGTTGCTGACTGCTCTCTTCCTGTTGCTGACTGCTCTCTTCCTGTTGCTGACTGCTCTGTGCATGTTGCTGACTGCTCTGTGCCTGTTGCTGACTGCTCTCTTCCTGTTGCTGACTGCTCTCTTCCTGTTGCTGACTGCTCTGTGCCTGTTGCTGACTGCTCTCTTCCTGTTGCTGACTGCTCTGTGCCTGTTGCTGACTGCTCTGTGCCTGTTGCTGACTGCTCTCTTCCTGTTCCTGACTGCTCTCTTCCTGTTGCTGACTGCTCTGTGCCTGTTGCTGACTGCTCTCTTCCTGTTGCTGACTGCTCTCTTCCTGTTGCTGACTGCTCTCTTCCTGTTGCTGACTGCTCTCTTCCTGTTGCTGACTGCTCTCTTCCTGTTGCTGACTGCTCTCTTCCTGTTGCTGACTGCTCTCTTCCTGTTGCTGATTGCTCTCTTCCTGTTGCTGATTGCTCTCTTCCTGTTGCTGATTGCTCTCTCCCTGTTGCTGATTGCTCTCTTCCTGTTGCTGATTGCTCTCTTCCTGTTGCTGATTGCTCTCTTCCTGTTGCTGATTGCTCTCTTCCTGTTGCTGATTGCTCTCTTCCTGTTGCTGATTGCTCTCTTCCTGTTGCTGATTGCTCTCTCCCTGTTGCTGACTGCTCTCTTCCTGTTGCTGATTGCTCTCTTCCTGTTGCTGACTGCTCTCTTCCTGTTGCTGATTGCTCTCTTCCTGTTGCTGATTGCTCTCTTCCTGTTGTTGACTGCTCTGTGCCTGTTGCTGACTGCTCTCTTCCTGTTGCTGACTGCTCTCTTCCTGTTGTTGACTGCTCTGTGCATGTTGCTGACTGCTCTGTGCATGTTGCTGACTGCTCTGTGCCTGTTGCTGACTGCTCTCTTCCTGTTGCTGACTGCTCTCTTCCTGTTGCTGACTGCTCTCTTCCTGTTGCTGACTGCTCTCTTCCTGTTGCTGACTGCTCTCTTCCTGTTGCTGACTGCTCTCGTCCTGTTGCTGACTGCTCTGTGCATGTTGCTGACTGCTCTGTGCCTGTTGCTGATTGCTCTCTTCCTGTTGCTGACTGCTCTCTTCCTGTTGCTGACTGCTCTCTTCCTGTTGCTGACTGCTCTGTGCATGTTGCTGACTGCTCTCTTACTGTTGCTGACTGCTCTCTTCCTGTTGCTGACTGCTCTGTGCATGTTGCTGACTGCTCTGTGCCTGTTGCTGACTGCTCTGTGCCTGTTGCTGACTGCTCTCTTCCTGTTGCTGACTGCTCTCTTCCTGTTGCTGACTGCTCTCTTGCTGTTGCTGACTGCTCTCTTCCTGTTGCTGACTGCTCTCTTCCTGTTGCTGATTGCTCTCTTCCTGTTGCTGACTGCTCTCGTCCTGTTGCTGACTGCTCTCTTCCTGTTGCTGACTGCTCTCTTCATGTTGCTGACTGCTCTCGTCCTGTTGCTGATTGCTCTCGTCCTGTTGCTGACTGCTCTGTGCCTGTTGCTGACTGCTCTCGTCCTGTTGTTGACTGCTCTCGTCCTGTTGTTGACTGCTCTGTGCCTGTCACTGCTGCTCTTAGAGGACAGGAATGAACAGCTGGTCGGCCGGCCCAAAAAACGGACAGTACTTTACTGCCCACGACACATATGGTCACATCAGCACAACTTCTGCTGATCTGACTGTGCAGAGCCTGCCCTCCTCTCTCTAGTCTCTAAAACAACCACCACTTCACTGACAACCAGGGTTAGGGCCATTTCACCAGGTTCAGGGGTTCTAGGTTGGAAGTAGGGTTAGGGCCATTTCACCAGAGATAGGGGTTCTAGGTTGGAAGTAGGGTTAGGGCCATTTCACCAGAGACAGGGGTTCTAGGTTGGAAGTAGGGTTAGGGCCATTTCACCAGAGATAGGGGTTCTAGGTTGGAAGTAGGGTTAGGGCCATTTCACCAGAGATAGGGGTTCTAGGTTGGAAGTAGGGTTAGGGCCATTTCACCAGAGATAGGGGTTCTAGGTTGGAAGTAGGGTTAGGGCCATTTCACCAGAGACAGGGGTTCTAGGTTGGAAGTAGGGTTAGGGCCATTTCACCAGAGACAGGGGTTCTAGGTTGGAAGTAGGGTTAGGGCCATTTCACCAGAGATAGGGGTTCTAGGTTGGAAGTAGGGTTAGGGCCATTTCACCAGAGACAGGGGTTCTAGGTTGGAAGTAGGGTTAGGGCCATTTCACCAGAGATAGGGGTTCTAGGTTGGAAGTAGGGTTAGGGCCATTTCACCAGAGATAGGGGTTCTAGGATGGAAGTAGGGTTAGGGCCATTTCACCAGAGATAGGGGTTATAGGTTGGAAGTAGGGTTAGGGCCATTTCACCAGAGATAGGGGTTCTAGGTTGGAAGTAGGGTTAGGGCCATTTCACCAGAGATAGGGGTTCTAGGTTGGAAGTAGGGTTAGGGCCATTTCACCAGAGATAGGGGTTCTAGGTTGGAAGTAGGGTTAGGGCCATTTCACCAGAGATAGGGGTTCTAGGTTGGAAGTAGGGTTAGGGCCATTTCACCAGAGACAGGGGTTCTAGGTTGGAAGTAGGGTTAGGGCCATTTCACCAGAGATAGGGGTTCTAGGTTGGAAGTAGGGTTAGGGCCATTTCACCAGAGACAGGGGTTCTAGGTTGGAAGTAGGGTTAGGGCCATTTCACCAGAGACAGGGGTTCTAGGTTGGAAGTAGGGTTAGGGCCATTTCACCAGAGATAGGGGTTCTAGGTTGGAAGTAGGGTTAGGGCCATTTCACCAGAGACAGGGGTTCTAGGTTGGAAGTAGGGTTAGGGCCATTTCACCAGAGATAGGGGTTCTAGGTTGGAAGTAGGGTTAGGGATCAATTCCATTCCAATTCAGTCCAATTCTGGAAGTATTTTGAACATTCTAATTGTAATTCTAAATTCTAATTGAAAAGCATGGAGAATATTTTTGGGGGGAATTGAAGTTGGAATGCTTGATAAAATTATATAATTTCTCTCTTTTTTTGCATACAATATAGCTCAGTATTTGAATTATTTATTTTATACAGGCATTTCTGCTCATCTTTATCAAGTGTATCAATAATTTCAGACCCCAATGTATTTACACTAAACAGAAATATGAACGAAACATGCAAAGTGTTGGTGCCATGTTAAATGAGATTAAATAAAATATCCCAGAAATGTTCCATACGCACAAAAAGCTTATTTCTCTAAAATGTTGTGAGCAAACGTAGTGAGCATTTCTCCTTTTCCAAGACAATCCATCCAGCTGACAGGTGTGGCATATCAAGAAGCTGATTAAACAGCATGATCATTACACAGGTGCACCTTGCGCCGGGGACAATAAAAGGCCACTCTAAAATGGGCAGTTTTGTCACACAACACAATACCACAGATGTCTCAAGATTTGAAGGAGCGTGCAATTGGCATGCTGACTGCAGGATTGTCCACCAGAGCTGTTGCCAAATAATTAAATGTTAATCTCTCTGCCTTAAGCCGCCTCCAACGTCGTTTTAGAGAATTTGGCAGTACGTCCAACCGGCCTCACAACCGCAGACCACGTGTAACCATGCCAGCCACATCCAGCTTCTTCACTTGCGGGATTGTCTGAGACCAGCCACATGGACAGCTGATGAAACTGTGGGTTTGGACACCCAAAGAACTTCTGCACAAACTGTCAGAAACCGTCTCGGGGAAGCTCATCTGCGTGTTCGTTGTCCTGACTGTAGTTCGTCGTCGTAACCGACTTCAGTGAGCAAATGCTCAACTTTGATGGCCACTGGCACGCTGGAGAAGTGTGCTCTTCACGGATGAATTCCGATTTCAATTGTACCGGGCAGATGGTAGACAGTGTCTATGGGGTCGTGTGAGTGAGCAGTTTGCTGATGTCAACGTTGTGAACAGAGTGCCCCATGGTGGCGGTGGGGTTATGGTATGGGCAGGCATAAACTACGGACAATGAACACAATTGCATTTTATCGATGGCAATTTGAATGCACAGAGATACCGTGATGAGATCTTGAGTCCCATTGTCAATCCATTAATCCGCCGCCATCATCTCATGTTTCAGCATGATAATGCACGGCCCCATGTTGCAAGGATCTGTAAACAATTAATGGAAGCTTAAAATTTCCCAGTTCATCCATGGCCTTCATACTCACCAGACATGTCATTGAGCATGTTTAGGATGCTCTGGATCGAAGTGTACGACTGCGTGTTCCAGAGCCCTCCATTATCCAGCAACTTCTCACAGCCATTGTAGAGGAGTGGGACAACATTCCACAGGCCACAATCAACATCCTGATCAACTCCATGTGAGTGAAGGAGATGTGTTGCGCTGCATGAGGCAAATGGTGGTCACACCAGATACTGACTGTGTTTCTGATCCAAGCCCTTACCTTTATTTAAAGGTATCTGTGACCAACAGATGCATATCTGTATTCCCAGTCATGTGAAATCCATAGATTAGGGCTTAATACATTTTTTTAAATGGACTGATTTCCGTATATGAACTGTAACTCAGTAAAATCTTTGAAATTGTAACATGTTGTCACGCCCTGGCCATAGAGAGGTTTTTATTCTCTATTTTGGTTAGGCCAGGGTGTGACTAGGGTGGGCATTCTAGTTTGTTTATTTCTATGTTTTCTATTTCTTTGTGTTTGGCCGGGTGTGGTTCTCAATCAGAGGCAGCTGTCTATTGTTGTCTCTGATTGAGAACCATAGTTAGGTATCCCTTTTTTCCACCTGTTTTTGTGGGAAGTTGACTTTTGTTTAGGGCACATAGCCTTTAGCTTCACGGTTTGTTTTGGTAGTGTTTATTGTTTTGTTGGCGACATCTACTATTAAAAGTATGTACGCTCACTTGGTCCTCTCCTTTCAACAGCCGTGACACATGTTGCGTTTATATTTTTGTTCAGTGTATGTACAGTCTTTCAGAGGGGTTCCATTAAAAGTAGAAGTCACATTTTGATTGGACCTTGTGTGCAATTGACCAATAAAGTGATCTTCATGTTAATTTGATCACCCTGCTGTTGCAGGAAATGAAAACTTGGAGTGTATTCAAGGTTTAAAAAGGCTTCTAAAGTTTGTCATTTTCACCTTTTTTTTTAAAGAAGAAAAGTTGACGTTCATTTACTGCATTTCTACGCAATTAAACAAATTTAAAATAAAATTTGGAGAACAGCAAATACAAACAAAAATGACATAGAGTCTAATCAGAGACGTAGTGACATAGAGTAGGCCTAATCAGAGACGTAGTGACATAGAGTAGGCCTAATCAGAGACGTAGTGACATAGAGTAGGCCTAATCAGAGACGTAGTGACATAGAGTAGGCCTAATCAGAGACGTAGTGACATAGAGTAGGCCTAATCAGAGACGTAGTGACATAGAGTAGGCCTAATCAGAAACGTAGTGACATAGAGTAGGCCTAATCAGAGACGTAGTGACATAGAGTAGGCCTAATCAGAAACGTAGTGACATAGAGTAGGCCTAATCAGAAACGTAGTGACATAGAGTAGGCCTAATCAGAGACGTAGTGACATAGAGTAGGCCTAATCAGAGACGTAGTGACAGAGTAGGCCTAATCAGAGACGTAGTGACATAGAGTAGGCCTAATCAGAGACGTAGTGACATAGAGTAGGTCTAATCAGAGACGTAGTGACATAGAGTAGGTCTAATCAGAGACGTAGTGACATAGAGTAGGACTAATCAGAAACGTAGTGACATAGAGTAGGCCTAATCAGAGACGTAGTGACATAGAGTAGGCCTAATCAGAGACGTAGTGACATAGAGTAGGTCTAATCAGAGACGTAGTGACATAGAGTAGGCCTAATCAGAGACGTAGTGACATAGAGTAGGCCTAATCAGAGACGTAGTGACATAGAGTAGGCCTAATCAGAGACGTAGTGACATAGAGTAGGCCTAATCAGAAACGTAGTGACATAGAGTAGGCCTAATCATCGGATGGGGCCACAGTGTCTCCTGACCCCTCCTGTCTCAGCCTCCAGTATTCATGCTGCAGTAGTTTGTGTCGGGGGGCTAGGGCCAGTCTGTTATATCTGGAGTATTTCTGCTGTCTTATCCGGTGTCCTGTGTGAATTTAAGTATGCTCTCTCTAATTCTCTCTTTCTCTCTTTCTTTCTTTCTTTCTTTCTTTCTCTCTCTCAGAGGACCTGAGCCCTAGGACCATGCCTCAGGACTACCTGGCATGATGACTCCTTGTTGTCCCCAGTCCACCTGGCCGTGCTGCTGCTCCAGTTTCAACTGTTCTGCCTGCGGTTATGGAACCCTGACCTGTTCACTGTGATTACTATTATTTGACCATGCTGGTCATTTATGAACATTTGAACATCTTGGCCATGTTCTGTTATAATCTCCACCCGGCACAGCCAGAAGAGGACTGGCCACCCCTCATAGCCTGGTTTCTCTCTAGGTTTCTTCCTAGGTTTTGGCCTTTCTAGGGAGTTTTTCCTAGCCACCGTGCTTCTACACCTGTACAGCACTTTGATATATCAGCTGATGTAAGAAGGGCTATATAAATACATTTGATGATGATTTACTAATCAGAGGTCCCTCACAGGTGGCACAGTGGTCTAAGAGACTGCATCGCAGTGCTAGCTGTGCCACCAGAGATTCTAGGTTCGAGCCCAGGCTCTGCCGCAGCCGGCCGCGACCGGGAGGCTCATGGGGCGACGCACAATTGTCCCAGCGTCGTGCGGGTTAGGGAGGGTTTGGCCTGCAGGGATATTCTTGTCTCATCGTGCACTAGCAACTCCTGTGGCGGGCCGGGCGCAGTGCACGCTGACACCACCGGCTGGCTTCTGGATTGGATGTGCGCTGTGTCAAGAAGCAGTGCGGCTTGGTTGGGTTGTGTTTCGGAGGAAGCATGGCTCTCGACCTTCGCCTCTCCCGAGTCCGAAAGGGTGTTGCAGCGATGAGACAAGACAGTAACTACTACCAATTGGATACCATGAAATTGGGGAGAAAAATAATAAAAAATAAAAAAAGATTTACTAATCAGAGACGTTCATTCTCCTTTCTTTGCACAGGCCTTTTTACAAACACTTTTCATGCTGTATATGCAACCTACTTTTTACTACTCTGCTGACAAACAGATCAGTAAAAACGACCTTGTCTTGAATGCAACAGTGAAGCCATGAAGGGGAGACAGAAATTGTACAATATGACGTCCATCTAGCCTGGGCGAGGAAATTATTTTATACATACACGCACGCACGCACGCACGCACGCACGCACGCACGCACGCACGCACGCACGCACGCACGCACGCACACACACACACACACACACACATAGACACATAGACACATAGACAGAAGTCAGCAAAGAAGTCAGCAAAGAGAGGCCCAGCTCGCGCTCCAGCTTATCCCGGTAACGGGATCCGTGCGCTAACATTAAGACAGTTCCCTAGTAACATTAAGACAGTTCCCTAGTAACATTAAGACAGTTCCCAAAATCAGTATTTCAAAAACGTTTTTTAGATTATCGTCACAGTATAGTTACAGAAACAACTTGTGCTCATATACATGTAACTTCATCACCACATATACATGTAACTTCATCACCACATCTCCCCCTACCTTCCTCTGTCCTCCCCTCCTCTCTGTCCTCCCCTTCTCCTCTCTCCTCCCTACCGTCCTCCCCTCCTCCTCTCTCCCTCCTACCTTCCTCTGTCCTCCCCTCCTCTCCTCTCTCCCCCTACCTTCCTCTGTCCTCCCCTCCTCCTCTCTCCCCCCTACCTTCCTCTGTCCTCCCCTCCTCTCTCCCCTACCTTCCTCTGTCCTCCCCTCCTCCTCTCTCCCCCCTACCTTCCTCTGTCCTCCCCTCCTCTCTCCCCCCTACCTTCCTCTGTCCTCCCCTCCTCCTCTCTCCCCCCTACCTTCCTCTGTCCTCCCCTCCTCCTCTCTCCCCCCTACCTTCCCCTGTCCTCCCCCCTCTCCCCCCCCCACCTTCCCATGTCCTCACCCCCCCCCCCCCCCCCCCCCCCCCCAAACACCCTCCCATTAAACTAATTGTGAGGTCATAATCCTGCCTGATGTGTGCTTCTAATATCTTGAACAGTCATGTTACTCTATTTTAATTACCCCATTTTAAAAAGCCCTGACCTAGCTCATAGCGGTCCGGCCTGCTGCACACTCTCTCTCTCTGTAATCCCATGGCCTCACTAAATGTAATTCAGATGAGTGTGGGGGGGGGGGGGACGACACTGTAACACATCAGGATAGGAGGATAAGTCCCAACATGCCAGGACAGTGGACATGTCCTGTTGATGAGAGCAGAGAGAGAGAACTCAAGGTTAAAATGATACGGGAAAAAAACATTTTATGTGTGTGGTGAAGAACAGATGGCATGATGGAACGAATGCACTTGTTTGTGTTGGTGTGGTATGAAATAAATAGTTGTGAGACAGGATCTCTCTCTCTCTCTCTCTCTCTGAGCACACATATGTACACACACAGACATATCCATATTGAGTCAAAACAAACTGAGCCTAAAAGATCAGTACCAGCAGTATTAGTCGGATATGAATATGCCTGGAACTGCAAAATGAATATGCATGCCAGTAGTCAAATCTAAAAACGGTATTTAAATTGAACTGGCATCTATGTTTGAGCTTTACTTCGGACAAGACCCAATAGGAGCATTGAGTTTAAATTTAAAAAACAGAAAGAGTCTTGACTTTCATCAGCTGACACCATCTCAAACAGCTTAGCTTTGGACACTGTACCCTGTGAAGATAACACCAAGGGTGACCACAAACTTTTCTTCATATGTTACTGAAAAGCTTAACTTGGTGAGCTAGTAAACTATGCTAGGTTATTATCGCAACAATGAATCGGAGAGGGTGTGAAAACTACGAGAGGCCTTTAACTTGTCTAAATCAGACACTTGTCTGGTTTCAGTCAAATTATTCAGTAACCTAATTAATGACTGATAAAGATCCTCAGGAACGATAATTACCTAAAATCACTGTATGGGTGAATGATCCAAAATCCTGCAGACTTGACGCGTTCTCTCTCGTGTTCCACGGCCCTCTCGCTCCCCAACATTCTCAGAGAGAACTTGTTGACTCCTGGTTGAAGCATCGCCCCGAACTGCCGGTGCATGAAGCCCGCCCGGTACAACTGCTCTGCTTCGTCTGGCATGATCGGTTCGGTTCCTTCTAACTTGATGAAAGTGGACTGATCGAAGACGGACGATCGGCGATGTGCACCAGCACTGCGACCGCCGGCACCCTGAACTCCCAGCTCGCCCCCTCCGGGGTAACTCTCTTCTTTAGCACCGGTGTCTGCCTCGGAGATCAGCCTCCGCTGCTCAGCTGGATCTGACCCAAGAGTAAGTCGACCAGTGATGGAGGAAAGGCGACCTCTGACCAGACGACAGTCCCCATTCAAGTTGGTCTTGATGGCAATGTCCGTTTCCAAGTCTCCGGCAGTTCCGCTCTTGGGGTCCCGGTCCCCGTTGCTCTTCCAGCTGCTGGTGGGGGATGGTCCAGGAGGAGGGAGAGACTTCAGCCTGATACCGGTACTTTTCTTCTTGGTGTCGTCGCCACCACCGTATTCTCCTCCGTCGTCAACCATCACAGATACAGAGCCTTTTTGATCAATGTTTTGCGGCAAGCTGTACAGCCTTTTGCGCATGGATGAATGAAACCTATCCATTAGATGGTATTTAGGAACAAATGCGACAGATACGCACTAGTCTGGGCTACGAGAAAAACGCGTTGGACAAAGATACACAAATATACACGCTATGATGATTACAAAACATGTATTTCATAAACTCAAACGGCGCAGGTTTGCGAAAGCAGTGACGGCGCATCTGCAGCAGAACAGGGACAGTTCGAATCTTACTTGACACTTGAAATGTGCTGCTGTCTGCTCCGGGTTGCAACAGTTCGTACCGCTTCGGCGCGACGGTCATATTACGGTAGGCCTACATGTCCGGGAACTCAATGAATGACATCCAGCTATTAAGGTATTCCTAAATCAGAGTGTAGTAGCCTAGATGACGACAACACATCAGGGGTACTGATGCTGTCTGCATGCTGTCTGCGCTAATTATCGGACGTGCCAGTCGGGAGGCAGAGTGAGGAAGGATGCTGGCTGGCTTGTGTCTCTGTGGTCCTTAATGACAAAGCATGATCTCCTCTCTCTCCTGATTCTCCTCCCCAAATATTAAAGCCCTGGCTAGCTGGCTGTCAATAGGAAATTATGACATGCAGCCTTCCACGCAGTCAGTCAGTCCTCACCAGCTTACATTCAAACACCGCTGGCTGCTGTGTGTGCTGATATCGATGATCTACCGGGTTGCCATAGGAGCGCTGCTCTCAGCATCCCAGTCCAGCAGGAGTCAGGCTGGGTGATAAGAGGGTGTGATTTAAAAACACCCTTGACAGTCTTGGATGATATACTTTGTTGTAAATGATAAACTATAGGCTGCTACACACACACACACACACACACACAAAGACACACTGGTTCACACCTGAACTGCTGTTATTTATCTGGGTTAATTGATGGGTCAATGACATTCACAAATAACATTTCCGTTTTACTTCCTGAATTGAAATGTATCCAACTGTGCTGGTCATACAGAAAGACAATGACCTCCTCCCAAATGGTTCCCTACTCCCTATATATAGTGCACTACTTTTGACCAGAGACCTATGGACCCTAGTGCACTATATAGGGACTAGGGTGCCATTATTTAGGATCTAAATGGCTTTGTTTAATTGTCTTAAGGGGCAGAGAGAGAAGGGAAATTAGCTTTCCAACAACTGCTTCTGTTATTATGGTATCTAGCCGTCTGATAGAGTCATTGTATTGGTGCTGTGTGTGTGTGTGTGTGTGTGTGTGTGTGTGTGTGTGTGTGTGTGTGTGTGTGTGTGTGTGTGTGTGTGTGTGTGTGTGTGTGTGTGTGTGTGTGTGTGTGTAAGTGTGTGTGTGTGGGGGTGGGGGGGGCATCTGTCGAATAAACGTTTATTTATTTACTGAAAAAACTATTTTTTATCTTTGAATAAACCAACTGGTAGTCCTTTATTACAAATCAGATTTGCCAAGCTATGCTTTGTTCTCCAGTCTGTGTGTGTGTGTGTGTGTGTGTGTGTGTGTGTGTGTGTGTGTGTGTGTGTGTGTGTGTGTGTGTGTGTGTGTGTGTGTGTGTGTGTGTGTGTGTGTGTGTCCATTATGACATCTGTGATGTTCCGACCACTGTGTGACAACCTCAGTCCAGATGTTGTGCCCCGTTGTATTAAATGGTTCTGCCAGATAGCTGACTCTCTATATGGGATACATGGTTCTGCCAGATAGCTGACTCTCTATATGGGATACATGGTTCTGCCAGATAGCTGACTCTCTATATGGGATACATGGTTCTGCCAGATAGCTGACTCTCTATATGGGATACATGGTTCTGCCAGATAGCTGACTCTATATGGGATACATGGTTCTGCCAGATAGCTGACTCTCTATATGGGATACATGGTTCTGCCAGATAGCTGACTCTATATGGGATACATGGTTCTGCCAGATAGCTGACTCTCTATATGGGATACATGGTTCTGCCAGATAGCTGACTCTCTATATGGGATACATGGTTCTGCCAGATAGCTGACTCTATATGGGATACATGGTTCTGCCAGATAGCTGACTCTCTATATGGGATACATGGTTCTGCCAGATAGCTGACTCTCTATATGGGATACATGGTTCTGCCAGATAGCTGACTCTCTATATGGGATACATGGTTCTGCCAGATAGCTGACTCTCTATATGGGATACATGGTTCTGCCAGATAGCTGACTCTCTATATGGGATACATGGTTCTGCCAGATAGCTGACTCTCTATATGGGATACATGGTTCTGCCAGATAGCTGACTCTCTATATGGGATACATGGTTCTGCCAGATAGCTGACTCTATATGGGATACATGGTTCTGCCAGATAGCTGACTCTCTATATGGGATACATGGTTCTGCCAGATAGCTGACTCTATATGGGATACATGGTTCTGCCAGATAGCTGACTCTCTATATGGGATACATGGTTCTGCCAGATAGCTGACTCTCTATATGGGATACATGGTTCTGCCAGATAGCTGACTCTATATGGGATACATGGTTCTGCCAGATAGCTGACTCTCTATATGGGATACATGGTTCTGCCAGATAGCTGACTCTCTATATGGGATACATGGTTCTGCCAGATAGCTGACTCTCTATATGGGATACATGGTTCTGCCAGATAGCTGACTCTCTATATGGGATACATGGTTCTGCCAGATAGCTGACTCTCTATATGGGATACATGGTTCTGCCAGATAGCTGACTCTCTATATGGGATACATGGTTCTGCCAGATAGCTGACTCTCTATATGAGACAATAGTGCCCCCTTCAGTTGTGCTTCTGCTGTTCGGGTCTGGATGGAAGAGTTCTGGACTTGCGCTAAAAACAGAGAGAATTATGAGCCCGATGATGGAGAAATGAAAGATGCATGTAGTCACACACACACACACACCGCACACCCCGTACACACACTGTACACACCCCGTAAACAAATCACCTATCTTGGGAGGTTTTAGCTTTATTTAGTTGGTAGCCTTTTCCCTGCATCAACCAGTAACTAACTACCTGTAGCTTTTCTACTCACACAGCGTTGTTGGTTCCTCATGTGACCACTAGGTGGTGCTGTTTTCACATTTAACAATAAAACAGGCAGCACAATGTTTACAGCCCATGCCTGTCTGCTGGTTGTGAAGGGGTAGGTGTGTGTGTGTGTGTGTGTGTGTGTGTGTGTGTGTGTGTGTGTGTGTGTGTGTGTGTGTGTGTGTGTGTGTGTGTGTGTGTGTGTGTGTGTGTGTGTGTGTGTGTGTGTGATTGCAAGCTCGGAAATGGATGAAAATCAAGTCATCAACTGAAACAAACCATTTATTTTTAGGTTTTTATTCTTAAAAATGACTTGGGATTGATTTGGGGATTGCTTTACAAGTGTCAATCTTGACATACATAACATAGTTCCTGTTGTTCCACTGCCTCCTACCTAGCTCCAACTTCTAGATATACTGTATAACATTATCATCTATAGAGATCAACACGCTATCCAGTACGCTATCTATCAAAGCTCTAAATATGATTATAGATCACCATACAGCTAGCTATCCAGTACGCTATCTATCAAAGCTCTAAATATGATTATAGATCACCATACAGCTAGCTATCCAGTACGCTATCTATCAAAGCTCTAAATATGATTATAGATCACCATACAGCTAGCTATCCAGTACGCTATCTATCAAAGCTCTAAATATGATTATAGATCACCATACAGCTAGCTATCCAGTACGCTATCTATCAAAGCTCTAAATATGATTATAGATCACCATACAGCTAGCTATCCAGTACGATATCTATCAAAGCTCTAAATATGATTATAGATCACCATACAGCTAGCTATCCAGTACGCTATCTATCAAAGCTCTAAATATGATTATAGATCACCATACAGCTAGCTATCCAGTACGCTATCTATCAAAGCTCTAGAGATGATTATAGATCACCATACAGCTAGCTATCCAGTACGCTATCTATCAAAGCTCTAGAGATGATTAGAGAATCTAAAAGCTGCTAAGAGGGATTTGTATATATTAATATCAATATTGATTATTATTGCATAGGATAATAGCCATGCTATACACAATACACACTTTAGTTCAGTCAAACACAGCAGTTAGAAGGATTAGGAGGAGTTGTTACAATTACATACTAAATTAACTTTATAGAGATTTTTTTTAATTTCCATTATTTTTTCAAAATGTAAGTGCATCTCATGAATGAATATCCTTCATATTACTACATGTATGGTTATATAAGGTGGTTGGATACATACATACAGTACATGTTAAATATAGGAATTTTCAATCAAATTCAAAAGACATTGCAAAGCCCTTACTAAAATGTGAAACCAGAAATAATCTGATAAAATATGAATAAATAAGTAACCGATTTATAAAATGGTATTCAGCAGAATGATAAACTGTACAGATCTACTGTCATACCAGATTATAATTGGTGGCGTTTTTTTCCCTCCCTTTTTACATTGCAAAGTCTTTAGCACAAATAGTGATTATCTATCGAAGTAAACAAAAAACAAGTCTGAGTCCCAAGTGACACCCTATTCTATACCATTCACATTCAAATCTGGACTTTGAAAACATTTCCACTCCTGTTTCTTTAATCCGGGCCTGGTTTACACCTGGAACACCAGTTAGGTGTTAACAGGTAGAACAGAATAAACATCAGTTCTACATACCTCGTATGATAAGATTTGAATACTCCTACCCTATAGAGTGCAGTACTTTTGACCAGAGACCTTCGGGGGGGAGGGGGGAGGGGGGGGGGGGGGACTATATAGGGAAATACAGTGTCATTTGGGACGCAGGCCAAAAAGCCATGTCATGTCTGGACCAAACAGAAAGTTAGAATACCTTGCATGCATTACTTCAGAATTAAGTAAAAATTGGAAAATGATAAGAATTTTGATAAGAATACATAATCAATCAAACAATCAATAAACAGCGACAATCAATAACTGCATGCAGCAAACAATGGTTATAATGCTTCATAGACACTTCGTAAATCATTCATAATGTTATGGGATCACGTTCATTGATCACATTCTTCACCCTTATCACACGATAGCTAGATAATCCAATCAGAAGGCATGCCTCGTCATACAATACAGACATTTACAGAGGCTCCTCCTCCTCTTCAGCTCTACATCGTTTGATTGGCAGATAAATTCTTATTAACCCATTTCTATGAATCCTTCTCCTGGTTACCTTCATGTGGTCGATACATACATGTATAATATGTTATTATCTGTGGAAGGAAAAATAGGAAGCAAGTCATTACCGTGTAAATTAAATTGCTTTGGTTGTAATGGCACCATGGTTGGGGGATAATTCCATTTGAATTCAGTCAATTAAATTCACTTCCTGGATTTATTGAAATGGAATTGACCCCAACCCTGGCAGTTGTACACCACTTTCAGGGGCGATTTCATGTATAATATATAACTATCTGTCAGTTTATAATATATATAACTCAGAACAGCCTCAATTTGTCGGGGCATGGACTCTACAAAGCGTTCCAAAGGGATGCTGGCCCATGTTGACTCCAATGCTTCCCATAGTTGTGTCAAGTTGTCTGGATGTCCTTTGGGTGGTGGACCATTCATGATACACACGGGAAACTGTTGAGTGTGAAAAACCCTGTAGGCTTCCAGTTCTTGACTCACTCAAACCGGTGCGCCTGGAACCTACTACCATACCCCGTTTAAAGGCACTTGAATCTTTGGTCTTGCCCATTCTCCCTTTGAATGGAGCACATATGTAACAGTATAACTTTAGTCCGTCCCCTCGCACCGACCCGAGCGCGAACCAGGGACCCTCTGCACACATCAACAACAGTTACCCACAAAGCATCGTTACCGATGGGTAACGATGCTTCAAGGTCTCAAAGCGAGTGATGTCACCGATTGACACGCTATTAGCGCGCACCACCGCTAACTAGCTATCCATTTCACATCGGTTACACTCACCCCCCTTTCGACTTCCTCCTTTTCCGCAGCAACCAGTGATCCGGGTCACGGCACCAATGTAACAGTATAACTTTAGTCCAAGTCTCATTTGTCTCAAGGCTTAAAAATCCTTCTTTAACCATGTCTCCTCTCCTTCATTTACACTGATTTAAGTGGATTTAACAGGTGACATCAATAAGGGATTATAGCTTTCACCTGGATTCACCTGGTCAGTCTGTCGTGGAAAGAGCAGGCGTTCTTATTGTTTATCTATCTGTCAGTGGTATTGACGAGATTACATCTATCTGCCAGTGGTATTGACGAGATTACATCTATCTGCCAGTGGTAATGACGAGATTACATCTATCTGCCAGTGGTAATGACGAGATTACATCTATCTGCCAGTGGTAATGACGAGATTACATCTATCTGCCAGTGGTATTGACGAGATTACATCTATCTGCCAGTGGTAATGACGAGATTACATCTATCTGCCAGTGGTAATGACGAGATTACATCTATCTGCCAGTGGTAATGACGAGATTACATCTATCTGCCAGTGGTAATGACGAGATTACATCTATCTGCCAGTGGTAATGACGAGATTACATCTATCTGCCAGTGGTAATGACGAGATTACATCTATCTGCCAGTGGTAATGACGAGATTACATCTATCTGCCAGTGGTAATGACGAGATTACATCTATCTGCCAGTGGTAATGACGAGATTACATCTATATGTCAGTGGTATTGACGAGATTACATCTATCTGCCAGTGGTAATGACGAGATTACATCTATCTGCCAGTGGTAATGACGAGATTACATCTATCTGCCAGTGGTAATGACGAGATTACATCTATCTGCCAGTGGTAATGACGAGATTACATCTATCTGCCAGTGGTATTGACGAGATTACATCTATCTGCCAGTGGTAATGACGAGATTACATCTATCTGCCAGTGGTAATGACGAGATTACATCTATCTGCCAGTGGTAATGACGAGATTACATCTATCTGCCAGTGGTAATGACGAGATTACATCTATCTGCCAGTGGTAATGACGAGATTACATCTATCTGCCAGTGGTAATGACGAGATTACATCTATCTGCCAGTGGTAATGACGAGATTACATCTATCTGCCAGTGGTAATGACGAGATTACATCTATCTGCCAGTGGTAATGACGAGATTACATCTATCTGCCAGTGGTAATGACGAGATTACATCTATCTGTCAGTGGTATTGACGAGATTACATCTATCTGCCAGTGGTAATGACGAGATTACATCTATCTGCCAGTGGTAATGACGAGATTACATCTATCTGCCAGTGGTAATGACGAGATTACATCTATCTGCCAGTGGTAATGACGAGATTACATCTATCTGCCAGTGGTAATGACGAGATTACATCTATCTGCCAGTGGTATTGACGAGATTACATCTATCTGCCAGTGGTAATGACGAGATTACATCTATCTGCCAGTGGTAATGACGAGATTACATCTATCTGCCAGTGGTAATGACGAGATTACATCTATCTGCCAGTGGTAATGACGAGATTACATCTATCTGCCAGTGGTAATGACGAGATTACATCTATCTGCCAGTGGTATTGACGAGATTACATCTATCTGCCAGTGGTAATGACGAGATTACATCTATCTGCCAGTGGTAATGACGAGATTACATCTATCTGCCAGTGGTAATGACGAGATTACATCTATCTGCCAGTGGTAATGACGAGATTACATCTATCTGCCAGTGGTAATGACGAGATTACATCTATCTGCCAGTGGTATTGACGAGATTACATCTATCTGCCAGTGGTAATGACGAGATTACATCTATCTGCCAGTGGTAATGACGAGATTACATCTATCTGCCAGTGGTATTGACGAGATTACATCTATCTGCCAGTGGTAATGACGAGATTACATCTATCTGCCAGTGGTAATGACGAGATTACATCTATCTGCCAGTGGTAATGACGAGATTACATCTATCTGCCAGTGGTAATGACGAGATTACATCTATCTGCCAGTGGTAATGACGAGATTACATCTATATGTCAGTGGTATTGACGAGATTACATCTATCTGCCAGTGGTAATGACGAGATTACATCTATCTGCCAGTGGTAATGACGAGATTACATCTATCTGCCAGTGGTAATGACGAGATTACATCTATCTGCCAGTGGTAATGACGAGATTACATCTATCTGCCAGTGGTATTGACGAGATTACATCTATCTGCCAGTGGTATTGACGAGATTACATCTATCTGCCAGTGGTAATGACGAGATTACATCTATCTGCCAGTGGTAATGACGAGATTACATCTATCTGCCAGTGGTATTGACGAGATTACATCTATCTGCCAGTGGTAATGACGAGATGACATCTATCTGGCAGTGGTATTGACGAGATGACATCTATCTGCCAGTGGTATTGACGAGATTACATCTATCTGCCAGTGGTAATGACGAGATTACATCTATCTGCCAGTGGTAATGACGAGATTACATCTATCTGCCAGTGGTATTGACGAGATTACATCTATCTGCCAGTGGTAATGACGAGATTACATCTATCTGCCAGTGGTAATGACGAGATTACATCTATCTGCCAGTGGTAATGACGAGATTACATATATCTGCCAGTGGTAATGACGAGATTACATCTATATGTCAGTGGTATTGACGAGATTACATCTATCTGCCAGTGGTAATGACGAGATTACATCTATCTGCCAGTGGTAATGACGAGATTACATCTATCTGCCAGTGGTAATGACGAGATTACATCTATCTGCCAGTGGTAATGACGAGATTACATCTATCTGCCAGTGGTAATGACGAGATTACATCTATCTGCCAGTGGTAATGACGAGATTACATCTATCTGCCAGTGGTAATGACGAGATTACATCTATCTGCCAGTGGTAATGACGAGATTACATCTATCTGTCAGTGGTAATTACGAGATTACATCTATCTGCCAGTGGTAATGACGAGATTACATCTATCTGCCAGTGGTAATGACGAGATTACATCTATCTGCCAGTGGTAATGACGAGATTACATCTATCTGTCAGTGGTAATGATGAGATTACATCTATCTGTCAGTGGTAATGACGAGATTACATCTATCTGCCAGTGGTAATGACGAGATTACATATATCTGTCAGTGGTATTGACGAGATTACATCTATCTGCCAGTGGTAATGACGAGATTACATCTATCTGCCAGTGGTAATGACGAGATTACATCTATCTGTCAGTGGTAATGACGAGATTACATCTATCTGTCAGTGGTAATGACGAGATTACATCTATCTGTCAGTGGTAATGACGAGATTACATCTATCTGTCAGTGGTAATGACGAGATTACATCTATCTGCCAGTGGTAATGACGAGATTACATCTATCTGCCAGTGGTAATGACGAGATTACATCTATCTGCCAGTGGTAATGACGAGATTACATCTATCTGCCAGTGGTAATGACGAGATTACATCTATCTGCCAGTGGTAATGACGAGATTACATATATATGTCAGTGGTTTTGACGAGATTACATCTATCTGCCAGTGGTATTGACGAGATTACATCTATCTGCCAGTGGTATTGACGAGATTACATCTATCTGTCAGTGGTATTGACGAGATTACATCTATCTGCCAGTGGTAATGACGAGATTGCATCTATCTGCCAGTGGTAATGACGAGATTACATCTATCTGCCAGTGGTAATGACGAGATTACACCTGTCAGTGGTAATGACGATATTACATCTATCTGTCAGTGGTAATGACGATATTACATCTATCTGTCAGTGGTAATGACGAGATTACATCTATCTGTCAGTGGTAATGACGAGATTACATCTATCTGTCAGTGGTAATGATGAGATTACATCTATCTGTCAGTGGTAATGACGAGATTACATCTATCTGCCTGTGGTAATGACGAGATTACATCTATCTGCCTGTGGTAATGACGAGATTACATCTATCTGCCAGTGGTAATGACGAGATTACATGTATCTGTCAGTGGTATTGACGAGATTACATCTATCTGCCAGTGGTAATGACGAGATTACATCTATCTGCCAGTGGTAATGACGAGATTACATCTATCTGTCAGTGGTAATGACGAGATTACATCTATCTGTCAGTGGTAATGACGAGATTACATCTATCTGTCAGTGGTATTGACGAGATTACATCTATCTGCCTGTGGTAATGACGAGATTACATCTATCTGCCTGTGGTAATGACGAGATTACATCTATCTGCCAGTGGTAATGACGAGATTACATCTATCTGCCAGTGGTAATGACGAGATTACATCTATCTGCCAGTGGTAATGACGAGATTACATCTATCTGCCAGTGGTAATGACGAGATTACATCTATCTGCCAGTGGTAATGATGAGATTACATCTATCTGCCAGTGGTAATGACGAGATTACATCTATCTGCCCGTGGTAATGACGAGATTACATCTATCTGCCAGTGGTATTGACGAGATTACATCTATCTGCCAGTGGTATTGACGAGATTACATGTATCTGTCAGTGGTATTGACGAGATTACATCTATCTGCCAGTGGTAATGACGAGATTACATCTATCTGCCAGTGGTAATGACGAGATTACATCTATCTGCCAGTGGTAATGACAAGATTACACCTGTCAGTGGTAATGACGAGATTACATCTATCTGTCAGTGGTAATGACGAGATTACATCTATCTGTCAGTGGTAATGATGAGATTACATCTATCTGCCTGTGGTAATGACGAGATTACATCTATCTGCCAGTGGTAATGACGAGATTTTTATCTATCTGCCAGTGGTAATGACGAGATTACATCTATCTGCCAGTGGTAATGACGAGATTACATCTATCTGCCAGTGGTATTGACGAGATTACATCTATCTGCCAGTGGTAATGACGAGATTACATCTATCTGCCAGTGGTAATGACGAGATTACATCTATCTGCCAGTGGTAATGACGAGATTACATCTATCTGTCAGTGGTAATGACAAGATTACATCTATCTGCCAGTGGTAATGACGAGATTACATCTATCTGCAGGTGGTAATGACGAGATTACATCTATCTGCCAGTGGTAATGACGAGATTACATCTATCTGCCAGTGGTAATGACGAGATTACATCTATCTGCCAGTGGTAATGACGAGATTACATCTATCTGCCAGTGGTAATGACGAGATTACATCTATCTGCCAGTGGTAATGACGAGATTACATCTATCTGCCAGTGGTAATGACGAGATTACATCTATCTGCCAGTGGTAATGACGAGATTACATCTATCTGCCAGTGGTAATGACGAGATTACATCTATCTGCCAGTGGTAATGACGAGATTACATCTATCTGTCAGTGGTAATGACGAGATTACATCTATCTGCCAGTGGTAATGACGAGATTACATCTATCTGCCAGTGGTAATGACGAGATTACATCTATCTGCCAGTGGTAATGACGAGATTACATCTATCTGCCAGTGGTAATGACGAGATTACATCTATCTGCCAGTGGTAATGACGAGATTACATCTATCTGCCAGTGGTAATGACGAGATTACATCTATCTGTCAGTGGTAATGACAAGATTACATCTATCTGCCAGTGGTAATGACGAGATTACATCTATCTGCCAGTGGTAATGACGAGATTACATCTATCTGTCAGTGGTATTGACGAGATACAGTGTGGTCACAGTTCATTGATAAAGTAGACTAGCTTTGTTTTTCAATATTGATCTCCTGTACAACATGTGGCTATCTGTGGTGATTGACAGGTTATTCATAACATACTGTAGCTACATGATGCAGTAAACAACAACAACAACAACTACAACAACAACAACAACTGGGTAAACAGATCATATGTATCAAGCTTCTCAGATTAGGAGTGCTGAACTAGGATCAGCCCCTCCCCCACCATCTATGTGATCCTATTAATTGTGTTCTGTATGCAAAAAACGATCCTGAATCAGATGCGTGATACTTCATTTCCTTATCTTGGCATTACCAATAGAGTGGAGATTTAAAAAAAAAAAAATAATAATTACCAGTGTTCTCAGTTTGTGTTCCTCTGACGAAGGTTCTTGTCTTTGTGATTGTTGGTGGAGTTAGTTTTCCTTCAATAGGATAAACACACGTTAGACTGGGTTACCATCAAAATAATTCTACTGGAATACACCTTATTGCTGATCACAAACATTACATCTGCTGATCATTCAAAAGGGTTAGAACCCTATATCTACTGATCATTAAAATTGGGTTAGAACCCTACATCTACTGATCATTCAAAAGGGTTAGAACCCTACATCTACTGATCATTCAAAAGGGTTAGAACCCTACATCTACTGATCATTCAAAAGGGTTAGAACACTACATCTACTGATCATTAAAAAGGGTTAGAACCCTACATCTACTGATCATTAAAAAGGGTTAGAACCCTACATCTACTGATCATTCAAAAGGGTTAGAACCCTACATCTACTGATCATTAAAAAGGGTTAGAACCCTACATCTACTGATCATTAAAAAGGGTTAGAACCCTACATCTACAGATCATTCAAAAGGGTTAGAACATTACATCTACTGATCATTAAAAAGGGTTAGAACCCTACATCTACTGATCATTAAAAAGGGTTAGAACCCTACATCTACTGATCATTAAAAAGGGTTAGAACACTACATCTACTGATCATTCAAAAGGGTTAGAACTCTACATCTACTGATCATTAAAAAGGGTTAGAACCCTACATCTACTGATCATTCAAAAGGGTTAGAACCCTACATCTACTGATCATTAAAAAGGGTTAGAACCCTCCATCTACTGATCATTAAAAAGGGTTAGAACCCTACATCTACTGATCATTCAAAAGGGTTAGAACATTACATCTACTGATCATTAAAAAGGATTAGAACCCTACATCTACTGATCATTAAAAAGGGTTAGAACCCTACATCTACTGATCATTCAAAAGGGTTAGAACCCTACATCTACTGATCATTAAAAAGGGTTAGAACACGAAATCTACTGATCATTGAAAAGGGTTAGAACCCTACATCTACTGATCATTGAAAAGGGTTAGAACCCTACATCTACTGATCATTCAAAAGGGTTAGAACCCTACATCTACTGATCATTCAAAAGGGTTAGAACCCTACATCTACTGATCATTCAAAAGGGTTAGAACCCTACATCTACTGATCATTCAAAAGGGTTAGAACCCTCCATCTACTGATCATTCAAAAGGGTTAGAACCCTACATCTACTGATCATTCAAAAGGGTTAGAACCCTACATCTACTGATCATTAAAAAGGGTTAGAACCCTACATCTACTGATCATTCAAAAGTTTTTTTTAGAGCATGCTGTATGGATGTATACATATATTCAGTAGTTTACAGAAAAAGATACAGCACGGAAATACTAAAGCAAAACACCATACGTAGACTTCTAACTAAATACATGACTGTAACATAAATGTACTTACATTGGTCCAGCTGGTTCGTCATCTGATGCACAAAGGGAAAATACGGAGAAATTAAGACAAATTAAGAAAATGGTGCACGCCGATGGTGAAATGGCAATTGTTTTGGTAGAAAGTATGTCTAAAAAAATAAGCAATGTGTCACAGTGGTAATATGACTGTAACATCTTGTCTGGTTGGAGGCTTGGTTGAAGGATGTTCCAAGACAGTTCTGCGTGTTCCATAGTTACATCATTTTGGAATTTAAACTTAGTTCCATAAGTGGAATTAAAGGGCAATTTCACATATTCATAATCTTCAGCACCACTCCAACATCAACAGTATGTGAAAACGGTGCATTTTTATGTTTTGTAGTAAAAAAAAAAAGAAGAGGTTAGATGACTTGTTTCCAATCACATCGGTTTACATCTTTTGATTTTAAACAATTATGAGTATGCATTGACTACTAATTGCATACTAATTGTCTACTAATTGTCCACTAAATGTCTACATATTGGTTAATGATGTCATTCAAAACACTTATCTTGATTAAGGCAGCCACCCCCCCGTACCTCTCTGATTCAGAGGGGTTGGGTTAAATGCGGAAGACACATTTCAGTTGAAGACATTCAGTTGTACAGCTGACTAGGTATCCCCCTTTTCCCATTCCCTCTCTCTTTTTAACTACAAAACATAGAAACACGCCATTTTCACATATGTTGATGTTGGGGTGGTGCTGGAGATGATGAATATGAAGTTGAAACACTTTCTAAATGTCCCTTTAAATTCCATATGTGGACTTCAGTTAAATTCCATATGTGGAATTCAGTTAAATTCCATACGTGGAATTTAGTTAAATTCCATACGTGGAATTCAGTTAAATTCCATAAGTTTAATTCAGTTAAATTCCATATGTGGAATTCAGTTAAATTCCATAAGTGGAATTCAGTTAAATTCCATATGTGGAATTCAGTTAAATTCCAGAAGTGGAATTCAGTTAAATTCCAGAAGTGGAATTCAGTTAAATTCCAGAAGTGGAATTCAGTTAAATTCCAGAAGTGGAATTCAGTTAAATTCCATACGTGGAATTCAGTTAAATTCCATATGTGAATGAACTAAACTTAATCTCATAACCATGCTGATGGAATGGAAGCTCAGGTAAAGAAGTTAAATAGAGAATAGACCCTATACTGAATGGAAGCCATCTTAAAACGTAGCATGAGACGGACAATCACAGTCACAATTAACACCAAATGCAGTCAAAAAGAGCCATAAAACCCAACAAGAACCATGGGATGAGAAAGTGATTATGAAATTCAAGCAGAGCAGATGCAAGTTTAAATTAACTTTTGTTACAAACATACCGTATCATGCATAGGCAGACAAACTGCGCACAAAAGTCTATTCACGCACTGCATTGAAATTGTTTATGTACGTACACATAAGTCCCTTTTTATTAAACCGTCTGCTACATGGCATGTATTATATTATATTAATTGACTCTTTACAAAGGTATATTATGCTCCTAACATAAACTAAAGAATACAATACATTCAAAACTGAAGATACCCTTGAAGGTGACCTTGGCACAATATACAATTTCTATTTGTTTATGTAAGCTTTGACTGTGAAACTCCATAGAGAAGTAGCCTAAGCAGCAAGTTAAGATGCATTATACTTTAAGGTTCTAAAGAAAACCTAGCGAGCAAAACTGGTGATATGACCAGATAACAACCAAAATATGACGTCTTGATGACATTTTGATGCCGTCAGTAAAAAGAAAACGTCTTTACAGAGACCATTTAGTTGTAAACTGGTAATATGACCAGATAACAACCAAAATATGACGTCTTGATGACATTTTGATGCCGTCAGTAAAAAGAAAACGTCTTTACAGAGACCGTTTAGTTGTAAACTGGTAATATGACCAGATAACAACCAAAATATGACGTCTTGATGACATCTTGATGCCGTCAGTAAAAAGAAAACGTCTTTACAGAGACCGTTTAGTTGTAAACTGGTAATATGACCAGATAACAACCAAAATATGACGTCTTGATGACATCTTGATGCCGTCAGTAAAAAGAAAACGTCTCTACAGAGACTGTTTAGTTGTAAACTGGTAATATGACAATCTTCCCAACAACAAAAATCAGTTTACAACCAGAAAATTACGTCTGTTTGACGTCTCGTGCCAAATGTTGCCCACTGTGGATAGACGCATGTAGATAATGTTATGTGAATGTATCCTGGGGTCAGATTTGCTGTCTTGGCCAATATCCTATGGTACAACAACCATAGGAGTTAGCTGAACAACACACACAGCTCTGGGGCCAGGCATAGTATGTTATAGATGCTGATTGAAACTCAAGAGGCATGCAGGAGTCTCTCACTTACCAAACATAGGTTGGGTTAGGCAATTTGGGAAAGAGGCGGGGAAAATATTACACAGTAATACCCTACTTGTATACTCTAAACTTGTCTTAGCACTGCTAATATATATTAACTGTGTGTGTGTCTGTGCGTGTGTGTCTGTGTGTGTGCGTGTGTCTGTGTGTGTGTCTGCGTGTGTGCGTGCGTGTGTGTGTGTGTGTGCGTGTGTGTGTGTCTGTGTGTGTGCGTGTGTCTGTGCGTGTGTGTGCGTGCGTGTGTGTCTGCGTGTGCGTGCGTGTGTGCGTGCGTGTGTGTGTGTCTGTGCGTGCGTGTGTGCGTGCGTGTGTGTGTGTCTGTGCGTGTGTGTGTGTCTGTGCGTGTGTGTGTGTCTGTGTGTGTGCGTGTGTCTGTGCGTGTGTGTGTCTGTGTGTGTGCGTGTGTCTGTGCGTGTGTGTGCGTGCGCGTGTGTGTGTCTGCGTGTGCGTGCGTGTGTGTCTGTGCGTGTGTGTGCGTGCGTGTGTGTGTGTCTGTGCGTGTGTGTGCGTGTGTGTGTGCGTGCGTGCGTGTGTGTCTGCGTGTGCGTGCGTGTGTGTGTGTCTGTGCGTGTGTCTGTGCGTGTGTGTGTGTCTGTGTGTGTGCGTGTGTCTGTGCGTGTGTGTGTGTGTGTGCGTGTGTCTGTGTGTGTGTGTGTGCGTGTCAGACCTTCGCAGTAGACATCGGCTCTGTCGTTACCTGACACTATGCTGCCTGCGCTTGCACTCAATAATTCAGTCTGAGTTACTTCACTCAACAGGCGGACGCACACACACACACACACACACACACACACACACACACGACACACGACACACGACACACACGACACACAACACAGTTGCTTTAGGACACACCTTGTCAGGACAATCTCAGTGATAGAATATTCATGGGTAATATGACACAGGGAAGTGTCTATTATTAACGACTGTCGA
The DNA here is from genome assembly GCF_016432855.1 of Salvelinus namaycush. Taxonomy (NCBI): domain Eukaryota; kingdom Metazoa; phylum Chordata; class Actinopteri; order Salmoniformes; family Salmonidae; genus Salvelinus; species Salvelinus namaycush. The sequence goes on along the minus strand of NC_052327.1, from coordinate 49,856,531 downwards.
AGGGCCTTGGCTTGCTCCTCAAATGGTACCCTGGTCCCTATATACAGAGCCCTATAGGCCCACTGTCCAAAGTAGTGCACTATAAAGGGAATAAGGAACCATTTGAAACGCATGTCTTTGTCTTGTTTGTCCTCTTGCTTCTCATTCAGGTAGGCCAGCTGGGACAATGTTAGGCCAGTTGGGACGATGTTAGGCCAGCTGGGACGATGTTAGGACAGCTGGGACGGTGTTAGGCCAGCTGGGACGGTGTTAGGCCAGCTGGGACGATGTTAGGCCAGCTGGGACGATGTTAGACTAGCTGGGACGGTGTTAGGCCAGCTGGGACGGTGTTAGGCCAGCTGGGACGATGTTAGGCCAGCTGGGACGATGTTAGGCCAGCTGGGACGATGTTAGGCCAGCTGGGACGATGTTAGGCCAGCTGGGACGATGTTAGACCAGCTGGGACGATGTTAGGCCAGATGGGACGATGTTAGGCCAGCTGGGACGATGTTAGGCCAGATGGGACGATGTTAGGCCAGCTGGGACGATGTTAGGCCAGCTAGGACGATGTTAGGCCAGCTAGGACGATGTTAGGCCAGCTGGGACGATGTTAGGCCAGATGGGACGATGTTAGGCCAGCTGGGACGATGTTAGGCCAGATGGGACGATGTTAGGCCAGCTGGGACGATGTTAGGCCAGATGGGACGATGTTAGGCCAGCTGGGACGATGTTAGACTAGCTTGGACGATGTTAGGCCAGCTGGGACGATGTTAGGCCAGCTGGGACGATGTTAGACTAGCTGGAACGATGTTAGACTAGCTGGGACGACGTTAGACTAGCTGGGACGATGTTAGGCCAGCTGGGACGACGTTAGGCCAGCTGGGACGACGTTAGGCCAACTGGGACGACGTTAGACCAGCTGGGACGATGTTAGGCCAGCTGGGACGATGTTAGGCCAGCTGGGACGATGTTAGGCCAGTTGGGACGATGTTAGGCCAGATGGGACGATGTTAGGCCAGCTGGGACGATGTTAGGCCAGATGGGACGATGTTAGGCCAGCAGGGACGATGTTAGGCCAGATGGGACGATGTTAGGCCAGCTGGGACGATGTTAGGCCAGCTGGGACGATGTTAGGCCAGCTGGGACGATGTTAGGCCAGCTGGGACGATGTTAGACTAGCTGGGACGATGTTAGACTAGCTGGGACGATATAAGACTAGCTGGGACGATGTTAGGCCAGCTGGGACGATGTTAGGCCAGCTGGGACGATGTTAGGCCAACTGGGACGATGTTAGACTAGCTGGGACGATGTTAGGCCAGCTGGGACGATGTTAGGCCAGCTGGGACGATGTTAGGCCAACTGGGACGATGTTAGACTAGCTGGGACGATGTTAGGCCAGCTGGGACGATGTTAGGCCAGAAAGGACGATGTTAGGCCAGCTGGGACGATGTTAGCAAGGTAGTAGTGGTAACAATGTGGAACACATGTCCCTGATCACTGCGGGTTAATATGAGAGTAAACCCTGATCACTGTGGGTTAATATGAGAGGAAACCCTGATCACTGTGGGTTAATAAAAGAGGAAACCCTGATTACTGTGGGTTAATAAAAGAGGAAACCCTGATCACTGTGGGTTAATATGAGAGGAAACCCTGATCACTGTGGGTTAATAGGAGAGTAAACCCTGATCACTGTGGGTTAATATGAGAGTAAACCCTGATCACTGTGGGTTAAAATGAGAGTAAACCCTGATCACTGCGGGTTAATATGAGAGGAAACCCTGATCACTGTGGGTTAATATGAGAGTAAACCCTGATCACTGTGGGTTAATATGAGAGTAAACCCTGATCACTGTGGGTTAATAAGAGAGGAAACCCTGATCACTGCGCGTTAATAAGAGAGGAAACCCTGATCACTGTGGGTTAATAGGAGAGTAAACCCTGATCACTGCGGGTTAATATGAGAGTAAACCCTGATCACTGCGGGTTAATATGAGAGTAAACCCTGATCACTGCGGGTTAATAGGAGAGTAAACCCTGATCACTGCGGGTTAATATAAGAGGAAACCCTGATCACTGTGGGTTAATAGGAGAGTAAACCCTGATCACTGTGGGTTAATATGAGAGTAAACCCTGATCACTGCGGGTTAATATGAGAGTAAACCCTGATCACTGCGGGTTAATATGAGAGTAAACCCTGATCACTGTGGGTTAATAAGAGAGGAAACCCTGATCACTGTGGGTTAATAAGAGAGGAAACCCTGATCACTGTGGGTTAATAAGAGAGGAAACCCTGATCACTGCGGGTTAATAAGAGAGGAAACCCTGATCACTGTGGGTTAATATGAGAGTAAACCCTGATCACTGTGGGTTAATAAGAGAGGAAACCCTGATCACTGCGGGTTAATAAGAGAGGAAACCCTGATCACTGTGGGTTAATAGGAGAGGAAACCCTGATCACTGTGGGTTAATAGGAGAGTAAACCCTGATCACTGTGGGTTAATAGGAGGGTAAACCCTGATCACTGTGGGTTAATATGAGGGTAAACCCTGATCACTGTGGGTTAATAGGAGAGTAAACCCTGATCACTGTGGGTTAATAGGAGGGTAAACCCTGATCACTGTGGGTTAATAGGAGAGTAAACCCTGATCACTGTGGGTTAATATGAGGGTAAACCCTGATCACCGTGGGGTAATAGGAGGGTAAACCCTGATCACTGTGGGGTAATAGCAGAGTAAACCCTGATCACTGTGGGTTAATAGGAGGGTAAACCCTGATCACTGTGGGTTAATATGAGGGTAAACCCTGATCACTGTGGGATAATAGGAGAGTAAACCCTGATCACTGTGGGTTAATATGAGGGTAAACCCTGATCCCTGTGGGTAAATATGAGGGTAAACCCTGATCACTGTGGGGTAATAGGAGGGTAAACCCTGATCACTGTGGGGTAATAGGAGAGTAAACCCTGATCACTGTGGGTTAATAGGAGAGGAAACCCTGATCACTGTGGGTTAATAGGAGAGTAAACCCTGATCCCTGTGGGTTAATATGAGGGTAAACCCTGATCACTGTGGGTTAATAGGAGAGTAAACCCTGATCACTGTGTGTTAATAGGAGAGTAAACTCTGATCACTGTGGGTTAATATGAGGGTAAACTCTGAACACCGTGGGTTAATAGGAGAGTAAACCCTGATCACTGTGGGTTAATAGGAGAGTAAACCCTGATCACTGTGGGTTAATAGGAGGGTAAACCCTGATCACTGTGGGTTAATATGAGGGTAAACCCTGATCACTGTGGGTTAATAGCAGAGGAAACCCTGATCACTGTGGGTTAATATGAGGGTAACCCCTGAACACCGTGGGTTAATAGTAGGGTAAACCCTGAACACTGTGGGTTAATAGGAGAGTAAACCCTTATCACTGTGGGTTAAGATGAGAGTAAACCCTGATCACTGTGGGTTAATAGTAGGGCAAACCCTGAACGCTGTGGGTTAAATAGTAGGGTAAACCCTGATCACTGTGGGTTAATAGGAGAGTAAACCCTGATCACTGTGGGTTAATAGGAGAGTAAACCCTGATCACTGTGGGTTAATATGAGGGTAAACCCTGATCACTGTGGGTTAATAGGAGAGTAAACCCTGATCACTGTGGGTTAATAAGAGAGTAACCCTTGATCACTGTAGGTTAATAGGAGAGGAAACCCTGATCCCTGTGGGTTAATATGCGGGTAAACCCTGATCACTGTGGGTTAATAGGAGGGTAAACCCTGAACGCTGTGGGTAAACTAAGATTACTTGGGTTAGCCCTCCACTACATCACTGGTTGTTAGGTTAACAGCTGATTGGGAAGGATATTCATATATACAGAGAGAACTACAGTATGTTTTAAAAATGTAGTAATATCTGCAGCATTGAAGAACGTCGACTATTGTTTTCTTCCACTTTGAAAACAATGAATTATTTGAAAAGGGCTATCTGCAAACTATACTTGACCACAAAAACAAATAAAAACATCAAAATGAGAACAAACCACAAATCAAAATGGCCGCCATGACTGATATGGTCTCAGACTCCTGACTCACCGTCTTGTATGTCGTCTGGCTTCTTGCGTTTCTCATAGACCACGATGATGACGACCAGGATGATGACCTCGGCCAGGACGCCCAGCAGAGGCCAAAGCCAGGCCAGGTAGCTCCGGACCCGCAGCACAGACACCACGGACGACGTGCCGATCACATTGCTGGCGTTGCACTGATACTCCCCCGGGTCGGAGACGATGTCCAGGTTGATGATGCTCAGCTCAGTGTAGTTGTCTTTGTTGTTAATGAAGAAACGGCCGGAGGAGTTTTCAATGTCCTGGGGGGAAGAGGGAGGAGGGGGAGAAGAGAAAGACAAGGGTGGAAGGGCGGAGAGAAAATGAGAGAAGTGATTATGGTATGTGTGCGCATGTGTGCCAATGTTCTGGGAAAAGAAAAACCACAACTACAACCACAACCACAACCACCACCACATCCACAACAACCATCACCACATCCACAACCACCACCACAACCACCACCACAACCACCACCACAACCACAACAACCATCACCACATCCACAACCACCACCACAACCACCACCACAACCATCACCACATCCACAACCACCACCACAACCACAACCACAATCACCACCACCACATCCACAACAACCATCACCACATCCACAACCACCACCACAACCACCACCACAACCACCACCACAACCACAATCACCACCACCACATCCACAACAACCATCACCACATCCACAACCACCACCACAACCACCACCACAACCACCACTACTACAACCACCACATTCACAACAACCACCACCACAACCACCACCACCACATCCACAACCACAACAACCACCACAACCACCACCACAACCACAACAACCACCACCACCACCACAACCACCACAACCACCACATCCACCACAACCACCACATCCACCACATCCACCACAACCACCACATCCACAACCACCACAACCACCACCATATCCACCACCACAAAAACCACCATATCCACCATCACCACATCCACAACCACCATCACAACAACCACCACCACAACAACCACCACAACCACCACCACAAAAACCACCATATCCACCATCACCACATCCACAACCACCACCACCACATCCACAACCACCATCACAACAACCACCACCACAACCACCACCACAAAAACCACCATATCCACAACCACCACATCCACAACTACCACATCCACCACCACCACATCCACAACAACCACCACCACAACCACCACCACCACATCCACAACAACCACAACCACCACCACAACCACAACAACCACCACAACCACAACCACCACCACGACCACAACCACCACAACAACCACCACAACCACCACAACAACCACAATCACAACCACAACAACCACCACAACCACCACTACCACAACCACCACATCCACCACAACAACCACCACAACAACCGCCACAACAACCGCCACAAACTCCACCACCACCACAACAACCACCACCACAACAACCACCACCACAACAACCACCACAACCACCACAACAACCACAATCACAACCACAACAACCACCACCACAACCACCACCACAACCACCACCACATCCACAACCACCACCACCTCAACTACCACAACTACCACCACAACTACCACATCCACAAACACCACCACAACAACCACCACAACAACCACCACCACAACCACAACAACCACCACCACAACCACAACTACCACAACCACCACATTCACATCCATAACAAACCACCATCACAACCACCACCATATCCACCACCACATAACCAAACACCACAACCACCAATCCACCACCACCACAACCACCACCACCACCACAACCACCACCACCACAAGCACAACCACCACATCCACAACCACCACAACCACCACATCCACAATAACCACCACCACAACCACCACAACAACCACCACCACCACCACAACCACCACAACCACCACATCCACAATAACCACCACAACAACCACCACCACAACAACCACCACCACCACCACCACAACCACCACAACCACCACATCCACAATAACCACCACAACAACCACTACCACCACCACCACCACCACCACCACCACATCCACATCCACAACAACCACAATCACCACCACCACATCCACAACAACCACCACATCACCACCACATCCACAACCACCACCACAACAACCACCACATCCACCACAACCACCACATCCACCACAACCACAACAACCACCACATCCACAACCACAACCACAACCACCACCACAACCACAACCACAACAACCACCACATCCACCACCACAACCACAACCACCACCACAACCACAACCACCACCACAAGCAATAACCACCACATCCACAACAGCCACATCCACAACAACCACCACCACAACCACAACAACCACCACCACAACAACCACCACAACAACCACCACCACAACAACCACCACAACCACCACCACAACCACAACAACCACCACAACCACAATCACCACAACCACCACCACAACCACAACCACCACATTAACAACCACCACAACCACCACAACCACAATCACCACAACCACCACCACAACCACCACAACAACCACCACCACAATCACCACCACCACATCCACAACAACCACCACCACCACAACCACCACAACCACCACCACAACCACAACCACCATATTAACAACCACCACAACCACCACAACCACAATCACCACAACCACCACCACAACCACCACAACAACCACCACCACATCCACAACAGCCACATCCACAACACCACCACAACCACAACAACCACCACCACAACCACCACCACAACAACCACCACCACCACAACCACCACAACCACCACAACCACCACAACCACCACATTCACAACCACCACAACCACCACATTAACAACCACCACAACCACCACATTCACAACCACCACATCCACAACTACCACATCCACAACCACCACAAACACCACCACAACAACCACCAAAACAACCACCACCACATCCACCACCACCACATCCACCACCACAACCACCACCACAACAACCACCACAACCACCATAACAACCACCACCACCACATCCACAACCACCACCACCTCAACTACCACAACTACCACATCCACAACAACCACCACCACAACCACAACTACCACAACCACCACATTCACATCCATAACAAACCACCACCATATCCACCACCACCATAACCACCACCACCACAACAGCCACAACGACAACCACCACCACCACAACCACCACCACATCCACAACAACCACCACCACATCCACAACAACCACATCCGCAACCACCACCACCACAAGCACAACCACCACATCAACACCATCACCACCACCACCACCACCACATCCACAACCACCACCACAACCACCACCACATCCACCACAACCACCACCACCACATCCACAACCACCACCATATCCACAATAACCACCACAACAACCACCACATCACCACCACATCCACAAAAACCACCACCACCACAACCACCACCACATCCACAACAACCACCACCACCACAACAACCACCACAACCACCACCACAACCACCACATCCACAACCACCACCATATCCACAATAACCACCACAACAACCACCACATCACCACCACATCCACAAAAACCACCACCACCACAACCACCACCACATCCACAACAACCACCACCACCACCACAACCACCACAACCACCACATTCACAACCACCACAACCACCACATTAACAACCACCACAACCACCACATTCACAACCACCACATCCACAACTACCACATCCACAACCACCACAAACACCACCACAACAACCACCAAAACAACCACCACCACATCCACCCACACCACCACCACCACAACCACCACCACAACAACCACCACCACCACAACAACCACCACCACCACATCCACAACAACCACCACCACAACCACCACCACCACATCCACAACAACCACCACCACAACCACCACCACAACCACCACCACCACAACAACCACCACCACCACCACAACAACCACCACCACAACAACCACCACAACAACCACCACAACAACAACCACCACCACCACATCCACCACCACCACAACAACCACCACAACCACCACCACAACCACCACCACAACCACAACAACAACCACCACAACCACCACCACCACATCCACCACAACCACCACCACCACAAAAACCACCATATCCACCATCACCACATTCACAAACACCACCACCATATCCACAACCACCATCACAACAACCACCACCACAGCCACCACCACAAAAAACACCATATCCACCACCACCAGCACCACATCCACAAGTACCACATCCACAACCACCATCACAACAACCACCACATCCACAACCACCACCACAACCACCACCACAACCACCACAACCACCACCACCACCACCACCACATCCACAACCACCACCACCTAAACTACCACAACTACCACAACCACCACATTCACATCCATAACAACCACCACCACAACCACCACCATATCCACCACCACCATAACCACAACCACCACAACCACCATAACCACCACCACCACATCCACAACAACCACCACCACATCCACAACAACCACATCCACAACAACCACCACATCGACATCACCACCACAACCACCACCACATCCACAAAAAACACCACCACAACCACCACCACATCCACAACAACCACCACAACCACCACCACATCCACCACAACCACCACCACATCCACAACAACAACCACAACCACCACAACCACCACAACAACCACCACCACCACCACAACCACCACCACAACAACCACCACCATATCCACCACCACCACAACAACCACCACCACAACCACCACCACCACCACAACTACCACCACCACAACCACCACATCCACCACCACCACCACAACAACCAACACCACATCCACAACCACCACCACAACAACCACCACAACCACCACTATAACCACCACATTCACATCCACACCATCACCACAACAACCACAACCACCACCACCACCACCACCACAACCACAACTACCACCACCACAACCACCACATCCACACCATCATCACCACAACCACCACAACAACCACCACATCCACAACCACAACCACCACAACAACCACCATCACAACAACCACCACCACCACAACCACCACCACAACCACCACCACAACCACCACATTCACAACCACCACAACCACCACCACCACTACAACCACCACCACCACCACATCCACAACCACCACCACCTCAACTACCACAACTACCACATCCACAACAACCACCACCACAACCACAACTACCACATTCACATCCATAACAACCACCACCACAACCACCACCATATCCACCACCACCATAACCACAACCACCACAACCACCATAACCACCACCACCACATCCACAACAACCACCACCACATCCACAACAACCACATCCACAACAACCACCACAACCACCACCACAAAAACCACCATATCCACAACAACCACCACCACCACCACCACCACAACCACCACCACAAAAACCACCATATCCACAACAACCACCACCACAACCACCACATCCACAACAACCACCACCACAACCACCACCACAACAACCACCACAACCACCACCACAACCACCACCACAACCACCACCACAACAACCACCACAACCACCACCACAACCACATCCACAACAACCACCACCACAACCACCACATCCACAACAACCACCACCACAACCACCACCACAACAACCACCACAACCACCACCACCACAACAACCACCACAACCACCACCACAACAACCACCACCACCACCACATCCACAACAACCACAATCACCACCACCACAAAAACCACCATATCCACCACCACCACCACCACATCCACAACTACCACATCCACAACCACCACAACCACCATCACAACCACAACTACCACAACCACCACCACCACAACCACCACCACAACAACCACCACCACAACCACCACCACATCTACCACAACCACCACTATAACCACCACATTCACATCCACACCATCACCACAACAACCACCACCACAACCACAACTACCACCACCACAACCACCACATCCACCACCACCACCACAACAACCACCACAACCACCACCACAACTACCACCACCACAACCACCATATCCACCACCACCACCACAACATCCACAACAACCACCACCACAACCACCACAACCACCATCACAACCACAACTACCACAACCACCACTATAACCACCACATTCACATCCACCACCACCACCACAACATCCACCACCACCACCACCACATCCACAACAACCACCACCACCACCACCACATCCACAACAACCACAATCACCACCACCACCACATTCACAACAACAACCACCACCACAACAACCACCACAACCACCACAACCACCACCACAACCACAACAACCACCACCACCACCACCACCACAACCACCACCACAAAAACCACCATATCCACCACCACCACCACCACAACTACCACATCCACAACCACAACAACCACCACCACAACCACCACAACCACCATCACAACCACAACTACCACAACCACCACCACCACATCCACCACCACCACCACAACAACCACCACCACAACCACCACCACATCTACCACAACCACCACATTCACATCCACACCATCACCACAACAACCACCACCACAACTACCACCACCACAACCACCACATCCACCACCACCACATCCACAACAACCACCACCACAACCACCACAACCACCATCACAACCACAACTACCACAACCACCACTATAACCACCACATTCACATCCACACCATCACCACCACCACCACCACCACCACCACCACCACCACCACCACCACAACTACCACCACCACAACCACCACATCCACACCACCAGCACCACAACCACACCATCATCACCACAACAACCACCACCACATCCACAACCACCACAACCACCACCACAACCACCACCACAACCACCACAACCACCACCACCACTACAACCACCACCACCACATCCACAACCACCACAGACCGCAACAACAAGACATACCATGTAGAACCCATTGTCCAGTTTGTGCCAGGTCCAGATAGGGTAGGGGTAGCCAGTGGCCTTACAGTAGAGCAGGGCCTTCTGGCCCTCGTTCTTATTGTCACTACGCTTGTGGCCTGTGATGTCAGGACCAGCTGGAATGAGGGCACAACCAATCAGAACAAATTAAATCAAAAACAAGGAATGCAATGATAACTTTTACTAATAATAATGTATGTTATCACATAAAAAACTCTCAGGGCTAGTGTTCTAAATGGTGTATTTATTTTGAAAAGGGCCCACAGGGCTCTCTGGTCAAAAGTAGTGCAATATGTAGGGAATAGGGTACCATTTGAAATGCACAGAATGAAGGCAATGCCAGTTTTACTATTACTACAATGTTATCACATAATTTGGCAATAAGGCACGAGGGGGTGTGGTATATTGGCTGTATACCACAAACCCCTGGAGTGCCTTATTGCTTTTATAAACTGGTTACCAATGTAATTAGAGTAGCAAAAATACATGTTTTGTCATACCCATGGTATACAGTCTGATATACCATGGCTGTCAGCCAATCAGCATTCAGGGCTCGAATCACGCAGTTTATAATAATGCTTTTAGTGCTTTTATTCCAAATAGCACCCCTTTCCTTATACAGTGCACTACTTTATGGGCCCCGGTTAAAAGTAGTGCTCTATATAGGGAATAGGGTGCCACTGCGGAGGTATAGTGCACTATATAGGGAATAGGGTGCTACTGCAGAGGTATAGTGCACTATATAGGGAATAGGGTGCTACTGCAGAGGTATAGTGCACTATATAGGGAATAGGGTGCCACTGGATAGGGAATAGGGTGCTACTGCGGAGGTATAGTGCACTATATAGGGAATAGGGTGCCACTGGGAAGGCACCCAATGAAAGCAATGACAGTTTTACTAATAATACAACGTTATCTCATAATAAAGTCTCATGGTGTGTTAACATCAGGGTTGGGGTCAATTCCATTTTGAATTCTGTCAATACAGGAAGTAAACTGAACCTATGGAGTGCCCTATTTAGATATATACATTCACAGGACAGATTATTAGGTACACCTCCATGTTCACGAAAATGGATTGCTCCTACAGACAGTGAGTCACGTGGCCGTTGCTTGCTATATAAAAGCAGGCAGACAGGCATCCAGTTACTGTTTGATTGAACGTTATAACGGTGCAAAACGAGTGATGTAAGTGGCTATGAGCGTGGTATGATTGTTGGTTCCAGGCGCACCGGTTCCAGTATCTCCGAAACGGACTCCTGGGCTTTTCACACACGACAGTGTCTAAGGGTTTACAGAGAACGGTGAGACGAACACAAAACATCCAGTCTGCGGCAGTCCTGTGGACGACAACAGCTCGTTGATGAGAGAGGTCGAAGGAGAATGGCAAGAACGGTGCACGCTAACAGGCCCGTCTACAAACGGACCAATAACAGCGCAGTAGAACAGTGGTGTGCAGAACGGCGTCTCGGGAACGCACAACTCGTCGGTACTCGTCAGGGATTGGCTGTTGCAGCAGACGACCACACCGGGTTCCACTCCTATCAGCTAGAAACAAGAACGAGACCACCAACACAGGGCAACTGAGGAGTGGAAAAACATTGTCTGGTCTGACGAATCACGGTTCATGTTGCATCATGCTGATGGCAGAGTCAGGATTTGGCGTAAGCAGCAAGAATCCATGGACCCATCCTGCCTGGTGTCAACGGTACATACAGGCTGGTAGTGTACTGGTGTGGGTGGAACGATAAAAATCAATTGATACGAATTGAGCAACGAATGTTTACGCCACCATGTAGAATCAATGACCCGAATAATTCAGGCTGTTCTGGAGGCAAAGCCGGGTCCGACACGGTACTAGGGTGTACCTAATAAACCGGCCACTGAGTATGTTCTCCATGTTTGCTGTAGTACAAATAAAACATTTTTGGCTGAGATTCCATTACTAAGCCTACAGTATTTCCTGGGTTAGTTGCCCAGATCTGACGACACAACCTTAAAATTAGTACATTTTTATTTTTACATCAACAGATACAAATTAAGAGAAACGATGAAACTCAATAAAATTCTCTTTCACAAAAATGTTGGTATATTGTCCCATACAATAATCTGTACACTTGGGGTTTGGGGTTTGTTATACAGTGATCCCTCGCCACTTCGCGGTTCACTTATCGCGGATTCGCTATTTCGCGGATTTTCATAATGCATTTTTTTTTTTTTTTGGTGCATTGTGCTCTGCATTCTGATTCGCTAAAAACTCACTCCCGCTTCTTGTATCAAAACATGCTACGAATTGTGCTATCATTTTGTCGTCTCGTGCAGTTATGTGTACGTACATAAAACAGCTTGGCAAATTTACATTAAGTTGGCCAAATTATCTTGTAATTTCGAACATCTCCTAAACCCATAATGTCGACGAAACGGCCTGGACCGACAAAAGCACCTGCGGATGGGCCCAAACGGCGGAAGATGCTACCTATCTCAGATAAAGTTAAACTTCTGGACATGCTAAGGGAAGGTAAAAGCTATGCAGCCGTTGCTCGCCATTACGGAATCAATGAATCTTCCGTTCGTTACATAAAGAACCGCGGGCTTCAGAAGAAGAGAACACTGCAGAGCGCAGTCAGGATGCAGCGGCCCAGTCTGAAGAGCAGTGAAACGGCCTACACGTGAGTCACTGTATTTGTATACATGTAATAGTTGCTAATTGTAAAAAAAAAAAAAAAGTTTTCTATTTCGCGGATTTCACTTATCGCGGGTCATTTTCGGAACGTAACCCCCGCGATAAACGAGGGATTACTGTATATATATATCATTTTCTGACCCCACTGCAATTCCCCCGTGACCCCACTAGAGGTTGCAACTCGACTGTGAATACCACTGCCTTAGTGTAATGATCAGCCTTGGCACGATCTTGCAGACGTACACTCTCTGTTATCACTTTGTGTTGTATACAGACTACGGTTATTGTATACAGACTACAGTTATCATATACAGAATACAGTAATTGATTACGGAATACAGTTATTGATTACAGAATACAGTTATTGTATACAGACTACAGTTATCGTATACAGAATACAGTAATTGATTACAGAATACAGTAATTGATTACAGAATACAGTAATTGATTACAGAATACAGTAATTGATTACAGAATACAGTAATTGATTACAGAATACAGTAATTGATTACAGAATACAGTTGTGGTATACAGAATACAGTAATTGATTACAGAATACAGTTATTGTATACAGACTACAGTTATCGTATACAGAATACAGTTCAGTTTCAGTGAGAGTTAACCACCTTGATACTAGTAACATGTGTAAAGGGATTACTACTCTGCTCTGAAATCACTCTGTGAATAAATACATATTGTGGCATCCATTTATCAGTTACATTGTTTTACATTTTTGTCATTTAGCAGACGCTCTTATCCAGAGAGACTTACGGGAGCAATTAGGGTTAAGTGGCTTGCTCAAGGGCACATCGACAGATTATTATCACATAGTTGGCTCGGGGATTCAAACCAATTACCTTTTGGTTACTGCCAGTGAAACAAGCTAGGGATGATGCTAGGGATGATTCTCTGATTCTGATGCAGAGTGGATGGATAAAGCCTTACAGTAATCCTCCAATCAGACAGACAGACAGACCAGCCACCATCTGCTACCGCTGAGCTGTCCCTCTACTGGTTAGATAGAAACTGTAGATAGGCTGCCATTTGGAACGCAGGGACATTTCAATTCAGATCACTACAAGGGCATTCACATGACAGACCAAAGAGGTCAAAGGCTTATGTGGTAGATAGGTTAATGTGTCATCTCAAAACAACAACAGTAGATATTCAACACTGGTTGGGAGTCGTAGCCTGCTGTAGTCTACCTTTAATCTTGATGGAGTCTTTGGCAGAAGGAGGGCATATCGAAGGGCCTCTACTGTGTCATATCGAAGGGCCTCTACTGTGTCATATCGAAGGGCCTCTACTGTGTCATATAGAAGGGCCTCTACTGTGTCATATCGAAGGGCCTCTACTGTGTCATATAGAAGGGCCTCTACTGTGTCATATAGAAGGGCCTCTACTGTGTCATATAGAAGGGCCTCTACTGTGTCATATAGAAGGGCCTCTACTGTGTCATATAGAAGGGCCTCTACTGTGTCATATAGAAGGGCCTCTACTGTGTCATATCAAAGGGCCTCTACTGTGTCATATCCAAGGGTCTCTACTGTGTCATATCCAAGGGTCTCTACTGTGTCATATCAAAGGGCCTCTATTGTGTCATATAGAAGGGCCTCTATTGTGTCATATAGAAGGGCCTCTACTGTGTCATATCAAAGGGCCTCTACTGTGTCATATAGAAGGGCCTCTACTGTGTCATATAGAAGGGCCTCTTCTGTGTCATATAGAAGGGCCTCTACTGTGTCATATCGAAGGGCCTCTACTGTGTCATATCAAAGGGCCTCTATTGTGTCATATCAAAGGGCCTCTACTGTGTCATATCAAAGGGCCTCTACTGTGTCATATCAAAGGGCCTCTACTGTGTCATATCGAAGGGCCTCTACTGTGTCATATCAAAGGGCCTCTACTGTGTCATATCAAAGGGCCTCTACTGTGTCATATCGAAGGGCCTCTACTGTGTCATATCAAAGGGCCTCTACTGTGTCATATCAAAGGGCAGTATCAAATCCGTACTTCCATTACCATTCACCACTGGTTTGGAGTCGTTCTTTTCATCTCAGTGGTGTGTAGGCAGGGGGGGTCCTATCGAAGGTGTTAATTCTAGGACGATATGACAGTGCTGTTTGAAGATGACACATACATGTGGCCATAGGCAGTCTATTAGATCATCATAGCATCCTTGAATGATTCATGTGAATGATTCATGTGAATGATTCATCAGTCTAGAATCAATCATAGTCATTACTATTCAACACTGGTGGGTGGGAGTCGTACTGTACCTTTAATCTCGATGGTGGCGTTAGCAGGCGGAGCCATATTAAAGGTGTAGACACACATGTACTCCCCTGCATCCTCTCCTCTGGGCTTCTTCAGGCTGTATTTACACAAAACAAACACCACAAGACAATCAATCCTCTAATCTGAACAGTGTTAAGTTCTACAGTGTTTAGTTCTACAGTATTTAGTTCTACTGTGTTCAGTTCTACAGTATTTAGTTCTACAGTGTTCTGTTCTACAGTATTTTGTTCTACAGTATTTAGTTCTACTGTGTTCAGTTCTACAGTATTTAGTTCCACTGTGTTCAGTTCTACAGTATTTAGTTCTACAGTGTTCTGTTCTACAGTATTTTGTTCTACAGTATTTAGTTCTACTGTGTTCAGTTCTACAGTATTTAGTTCTACAGTGTTCTGTTCTACTGTGTTCAGTTCTACTGTGTTCAGTTCTACAGTATTTTGTTCTACAGTATTTAGTTCTACTGTGTTCAGTTCTACAGTATTTAGTTCCACTGTGTTCAGTTCTACAGTATTTAGTTCTACAGTGTTCTGTTCTACAGTATTTTGTTCTACAGTATTTAGTTCTACTGTGTTCAGTTCTACAGTATTTAGTTCTACAGTGTTCAGTTCTACAGTATTTAGTTCTACAGTGTTCTGTTCTACAGTATTTAGTTCTACGGTGTTCAGTTCTACAGCAATTAGTTCTACAGTGTTCAGTTCTACAGTATTTAGTTATACAGTGTTCTGTTCTACAGTGTTCAGTTCTACAGTATTTAGTTCTACAGTGTTCTGTTCTACAGTATTTAGTTCTACGGTGTTCAGTTCTACAGCAATTAGTTCTACAGTGTTCTGTTCTACAGTGTTCAGTTCTAGTGTTGTGTTCTACAGCAATTAGTTCTACAGTGTTATGTTCTACAGTGTTCAGTTCTACAGTGTTCAGTTCTACAGTGTTATGTTCTACAGTGTTATGTTCTACAGTGTTCAGTTCTACAGTGTTCAGTTCTACAGTGTTCAGTTCTACAGTGTTGTGCTCTACAGCAATTAGTTCTACAGTATTTAGTTCTACTGTGTTTAGTTCTACACTGTTTAATTCTAAGTGCCTCTGACGTCAGAAGCATTGCCTGCGTCCCAATAATCACTCCTTTTTTTGGAAATGTGCAAGGAAACAATTATCGTCGCTGTCTGATGAAAACCTCGTATCTCTAAAACAGATCATCCAGGTTTTCACATTAATGAACATACAATTATAAAACGTATTCTGAATAAATATTCTTGGTCCTAGTGTCATGACATGTTCAAAGTAGAGTGGAGTTATTGCTTTCAATACATGTAAACAATTGGCAGAAATGGAGATCTCCCAATTTAGCCCAACACATATACAATCCAATGATTTTGTATCTTTAGGGCAGATTGTATATGTGTAGGGCAGATTGTATAAGTGTAGGGCAGATTGTATATCTGTAGGGCAGATTGTATATGTGTAGGGCAGATTGTATATCTGTAGGGCAGATTGTATATGTGTAGGGCAGATTGTACAAGTGTAGGGCAGATTGTACAAGTGTAAACTTCAGGAAAAAGGAGGACACGGAGTGTAGACGAGGTTCGGGTTGATGGGATTGGTGAAGGTTAGGGCCAGGGTTCTGGGTGTTAGATGGGGTTCGGGTTGATGGGATTGGTTAAGGTTAGGGCCAGGGTTCTGGGTGTTAGATGGGGTTCGGGTTGATGGGATTGGTGAAGGTTAGGGCCAGGGTTCTGGGTGTTAGATGGGGACATACTAGTACTCGGTGTTGGCCCTCTGTCCACGGGTCTCTTTGATCTCCTCCCCATTCTTCATCCAGAAGCTCTCGGTGTGGGTGCTGTGGGCTGAAGTTAGGTTGCACTGCAGGGTGAGGGGCAGGCTGTGGTGACCAACTGGCAGCGTGATATGGTCCGACGAGTCGATTGACGGCTCTGAAACAACCAATAAGACACTTCCAATAGTCAATTCCATTTCAATACAGTCAATTCAGGAAATAAACTGGAAATAAACCAATTCCTTGAAAAACAATGAGGGGAATTGGAATTAGAATTTCAGTGGAGAGAAGGTTCTGAAACACCAATAAGACATCGGGGTTGGGGTCAGTTCCATTTCAAATCAGTCGGGGTCAGTTCCATTTCAAATCAGTCGGGGTCAATTCCACCTCAAATGGTTTCTTCTTCTTTTTCTCTTTTTCAATGTAGATAATTTAAAATCACTTAAAAAGCAATGAGGACAATTCAATTGGAATTTCAGTGTCCTTCCCGAATTGACTGAATTTAAATGGAATTGACCCCCAGCCCTGATAGAGACATCACACAGGCTTGTGTTGTGACAGCTGGGTGATGTTCTCTCTTAGTATTCTAACCTGTGTTGTGACAACTGGGTGATGTTCTGTCTTAGTATTCTAACCTGTGTTGTGACAACTGGGTGATGTTCTCTCTTAGTATTCTAACCTGTGTTGTGACAGCTGGGTGATGTTCTCTCTTAGTATTCTAACCTGTGTTGTGACAGCTGGGTGATGTTCTCTCTTAGTATTCTAACCTGTGTTGTGACAGCTGGGTGATGTTCTCTCTTAGTATTCTAACCTGTGTTGTGACAGCTGGGTGATGTTCTCTCTTAGTATTCTAACCTGTGTTGTGACAACTGGGTGATGTTCTCTCTTAATATTCTAACCTGTGTTGTGACAACTGGGTGATGTTCTCTCTTAATATTCTAACCTGTGTTGTGACAACTGGGTGATGGTCTCTCTTAGTATTCTAACCTGTGTTGTGACAACTGGGTGATGTTCTCTCTTAGTATTCTAACCTGTGTTGTGACAGCTGGGTGATGTTCTCTCTTAGTATTCTAACCTGTGTTGTGACAGCTGGGTGATGTTCTATCTTAGTATTCTAACCTGTGTTGTGACAACTGGGTGATGTTCTCTCTTAGTATTCTAACCTGTGTGGGTTTGAGGTGGTGCGTCGGGACGATGTGAACAAACACTTCATATATTGGCATAGAACGCTGATTAGAAAGAACATAGATAACCACAGGAAATGTTACGACTGTGTGATGATACATCTGCTGAGCTTTTCTGTATCAATATTCTTGCGATTGAATACAAAATGTTAGTTTTCAAACAATTATCAGTACATTATGCACATACATACTTACCTCATACTACTAAAGGACCCTGTAGTTCACGCTGGACAAGCATAATGAGTAGGCTATAAACAGATGTAGGATCTTAATTTGAGCCAGTTTGCCACAGCAGGAAAATAATCCTGTAGCAACAGGAAATGTGAATTATTATGTGGATAATAATTATTGGACATTTTTGTAGTGGGTTAATAATTTTTTTCTTAAGGGAAAATCAAGTAAAAAATGTCACAGTGGAAATTACAAACTTCAGAAGCCTTTTTAAACCTCAAAAACACTACAAGTTTTAAATGTCCTGCAGTTCCGGAAAGTTCTCCTGCAACAGGGTGATCAAATTCAGATCCTAAATCTTTATTAGTACTTTCCCATACCAGATCCGTACATATACACATACACTCTGGATGTCTATAAATGGCCCAGGCCTATACCTCCAATGATTTCATAGGCATTCAGGAATTCAGCTTAGAAGCTTGTAGAGTTAACATTGTCAAGTAGGGGTTCGAGGTTAACGGTCAGGGGTCTGGGTAGTGATTTAAAGCCGGGGTTTGCTAGGTTTCAAACAGGAGGACAATATACAGGACATGTCTCTATATATATATGACTCTGTCCAAACCCATGTTGAGTGTAGTTCACTTTACAGCTCATACTGAAAGCTGGTGACGAATTAAAATATTAATTCAATTCAAAGAAATCTGAAAGACAACAAAAGAAAAGGGAATTCAACAAGAAATACATGTGAGATGATGGGTAGTTTAAAAAAACAAACAAGTTTAGACAAAGTAGAAAATTGAGGAAGTTAAAGATCTCTGGGTTAGTTAGTGTTCATGGCGGGAGGGGTCTCTGCAGAGCACTGTGGTCTTATGGGACAGATTAGATGAAGCTGACGCCTTATTTCTTAATTTCCATGGCTTCTGGTAGGTGATGGCTTCTGTGAGGAACCTGGTGGTCCTAGGGGACTGAGGTACACAGAATACACAGGGAGAGCTAGTTGAGCTGCCTAGGGACTGAGGTACACAGAATACACAGGGGGAGCTAGTTGAGCTGCCTAGGGACTGAGGTACACAGAATACACAGGGAGAGCTAGTTGAGCTGCCTAGTGACTGAGGTACACAGAATACACAGGGAGAGCTAGTTGAGCTGCCTAGTGACTGAGGTACACAGAATACACAGGGAGAGCTAGTTGAGCTGCCTAGTGACTGATGTACACAGTATACACAGGGAGAGCTATTTGAGCTGCCTAGAGAATGAGGTACACAGAATACACAGGGAGAGCTAGCTGAGCTGCCTAGGGACTGAGGTACACCGAATACACAGGGAGAGCTAGTTGAGCTGCCTAGGGACTGAGGTACACAGAATACACAGGGAGAGCTAGTTGAGCTGCCAGTGACTTAGGTACACAGAATACACAGGGAGAGCTAGTTGAGCTGCCTAGGGACTGAGGTACACAGAATACACAGGGAGAGCTAGTTGAGCTGCCTAGTGACTGAGGTACACATAATGCACAGGGAGAGCTAGTTGAGCTGCCTAGGGACTGAGGTACACAGAATACACAGGGAGAGCTAGTTGAGCTGCCTAGGGACTGAGGTACACGGAATACACAGGGAGAGCTAGCTGAGCTGCCTAGGGACTGAGGTACACAGAATACACAGGGAGAGCTAGTTGAGCTGCCTAGGGACTGAGGTACACCGAATACACAGGGAGAGCTAGTTGAGCTGCCTAGAGAATGAGGTACACAGAATACACAGGGAGAGCTAGTTGAGCTGCCTAGAGACTGAGGTACACCGAATACACAGGGAGAGCTAGTTGAGCTGCCTAGGGACTGAGGTACACAGAATACACAGGGAGAGCTAGCTGAGCTGCCTAGGGACTGAGGTACACAGAATACACAGGGAGAGCTAGCTGAGCTGCCTAGGGACTGAGGTACACAGAATACACAGGGAGAGCTAGTTGAGCTGCCTAGAGAATGAGGTACACAGAATACACAGGGAGATCAAAGAAGTGTTATTTCTTCATTTCCAGGACGTATGGTAGGTGATGGCTTCTACGAGGGAACTGGTGGTCCTGGAGATCTCGGAAGGGGACTGAAGTACACATGATACACATGGATTCTTATTTGAGCTGCCTAGGGACTGAGGTAGAGGTAGAGTTAGTTGAGCTGTCTAGGGACTGAGGTAGAGGTAGTTAGTTGAGCTGTCTGGGACTGAGGTAGATGTAGAGGTAGTTGAGCTGTCTAGGGACTGAGGTAGAGGTAGAGTTAGTTGAGCTGTCTAGGGACTGAGGTAGATGTAGAGGTAGTTGAGCTGCCTAGGGACTGAGGTAGAGTTAGTTGAGCTGTCTAGGGACTGAGGTAGAGGTAGTTAGTTGAGCTGTCTGGGACTGAGGTAGAGGTAGAGGTAGTTGAGCTGTCTAGGGACTGAGGTAGAGGTAGTTAGTTGAGCTGTCTAGGGACTGAGGTAGAGGTAGAGGTAGTTAAGCTGCCTAGGGACTGAGGTAGAGGTAGAGGTAGTTAAGCTGTCTAGGGACTGAGGTAGAGGTAGAGTTAGTTGAGCTGTCTAGGGACTGAGGTAGAGTTAGTTGAGCTGTCTAGGGACTGAGGTAGAGTTAGTTGAGCTGTCTAGGGACTGAGGTAGATGTAGAGGTAGTTGAGCTGCCTAGGGACTGAGGTAGAGGTAGTTAGTTGAGCTGTCTGGGACTGAGGTAGAGGTAGAGGTAGTTGAGCTGCCTAGGGACTGAGGTAGAGGTAGTTGAGCTGCCTAGGGACTGAGGTAGATGTAGAGGTAGTTGAGCTGTCTAGGGACTGAGGTAGAGGTGTTCAGCTGCCTAGGGACTGAGGTAGAGGTAGAGGTAGTTGAGCTGACTAGGGACTGAGGTAGAGGGTTCTTAATTTTCAGGATATATGGTAGGTGATGGCTTCTACGAATGAGCTGCCAATGATGGGCATTTTGGACAGGGAATATAGTCTAGGGGTCTGGGGTACACACAGAGAGCTAGTAAAGTCGCTGCCTCTCGTCCTAAGGGGGTCCGGGGTAATCTACTACTCTGACCACTCACTCTGCAACACAGTAACGGTGGCCTGTGCTCGGATCCAGGTGGTGGCAGGGTTTTGGTGCAGATCATTCCTCCTTGGATCATTACTGGCCCGGCACTCGTACGTCCCGGCATCCTCCAGGCCGAGACGCGTCACGCCCAAAACGCTCACGCCGTTGGAGCCGTACGCCGTGTTGATGGAGACGCGGTGTTTACGGGCGCCGTCCCAGAGCTGGCGGAAAGAGTCGGCCCGGTTGATCTCGGCGTACCACCACTGGACCTCTGGGGTCGGGTTACCGACCACGTCACAGTACAACTCAAACGTGTCACCTGTTAGTTTGGTCTCAGACAGGGGAGACTTCACAAAGCCAGCTGTGGAGTAGTGGAGTAGGAGTAGGAGTAGGAGTAGCGGCGGAGTCATCCACAGGAGAGGAGGAGAGTAGTGTTTCCGGTATGGAGTGGTGTAGTGTGTCCACGTTGGCAGATGGAGAAGGAAAAACAGGGTGAGGGTGAAGAATGGATGAACAGGCAAGAGAATGAAAGGATGAATTAAAAGGATTCCGTTTGGAAAAAGAAAAAGAAAAGATTAGACGAATCATAATAAGAACAGAAGTTGACAGAGCAAAAAAATATGATGGTGGAAAACAATGGTCAACAGAGTTCAATAAAAAATAAGAGATTAGATGGAGAAAAGAACTAAAGCATAGCCTCTTAATACCTGTATCTGTTACATCGTCCGTCAGTACAGTCGTGGCCAAAAGTTTTGAGAATGACACAAATATTAATTTCCACAAAGTTTGCTGCTTCAGTGTCTTTAGATATTTTTGTCAGATGTTACTATGGAATACTGAAGTATAATTACAAGCATTTCATAAGTGTCAAAGGCTTTTATTGACAATTACATGAATTTGATGCAAAGAGTCAATATTTGCAGTGTTGACCCTTCTTTTTCAAGACCTCTGCAATCCGCCCTGGCATGCTGTCAATTAACTTCTGGGCCACATCCTGACTGATGACAGCCCATTCTTGCATAATTAATGCTTGAAGTTTGTCAGAATTTGTGGGGTTTTGTTTGTCCACCCGCCTCTTGAGGATTGACCACAAGTTCTCAATGGGATTAAGGTCTGGGGAGTTTCCTGGCCATGGACCCAAAATATCGATGTTTTGTTCCCAGAGCCACTTATCACTTTTGCCTTATGGCAAGGTGCTCCATCGTGCTGGAAAAGGCATTGTTCGTCACCAAACTGTTCCTGGATGGTTCGGAGAAGTTGCTCTCGGAGTATGTGTTGGTACCATTCTTTATTCATGGCTGTGTTCTTAGGCAAAATTGTGAGTGAGCCCACTCCCTTGGCTGAGAAGCAACCCCACACATGAATGGTCTCAGGATGCTTTACTGTTGGCATGACAAAGGACTGATGGTAGAGCTCACCTTGTCTTCTCCAGACAAGCTTTTCTCTGGATGCCCCAAACAATCGGAAAGGGGATTCATCAGAGAAAATGACTTTACCCCAGTCCTCAGCAGTCCAATCCCTGTACCTTTTTCAGAATATCAGTCTGTCCCTGATGTTTTTCATGGAGAGAAGTGGCTTCTTTGCTGCCCTTCTTGACACCAGGCCATCCTCCAAAAGTCTTCGCCTCACTGTGCGTACAGATGCACTCACACCTGCCTGCTGCCATTCCTGAGCAAGCTCTGTACTGGTGGTGCCCCGATCCCGCAGCTGAATCAACTTTAGGAGACGGTCCTGGCGCTTGCTGGACTTTCTTGGGCGCCCTGAATCCTTCTTCACAGCAATTGAACCGCTCTCCTTGAAGTTCTTGATGATCCGATAAATGGTTGATTTAGGTGCAATCTTACTGGCAGCAATATCCTTGCCTTGAAGCCCTTTTTGTGCAAAGCAATGATGACAGCACGTGTTTCCTTGCAGGTATCCATGGCTGACAGAGGAAGAAGAATGATTCCAAGCACCACCCTCCTTTTGAAGCTTCCAGTCTGTTATTCGAACTCAATCAGCATGACAGTGTGATCTCCAGTCTTGTCCTCGTCAATATTCACACCTGTGTTAACAAGAGAATCACTGACATGATTTCAGCTGGTCCTTTTGTGGCAGGGCTAAAATGCAGTGGAAATGTTTTTGGGGGGATTCAGTTCATTTGCATGGCAAAGAGGGACTTTGCAATTAATTGCAATTCATCTGATCATTCTTCATAACATTCTGGAGTATATGCAAATTGCCATCATACAAACTGAGGCAGCAGACTGTGTGAAAATTAATATTTGTGTCATTCTCAAAACTTTTGTCCACGACTGTAAATGTTCTGAAGGTAGAAATATCGTCTTTGGGTTAGATTGCTGTGCAAATCTAAATCCTCTATAGTCTATTAATATTAGATTAGAGAACTTTAATGTCCTCAATGAGGCAATTAATTTCACAGCATACACAATATGTTGCATACACAGTATTTCACAGCATACACGACATACTGCATACACAGTATTTCACAGCATACACAACATGAAAATGACTTTATTCTTAAAGCACCCAGAGACTTCCCAGGCATATTATATTGTGAATAAATTCTTATTATGACGTTTTCTATTAGTAAAGCGCTTTATAAATCCTATAGAGCAGTAGCATTGGCGGCAGGTAGCCTATCAGTTAAGAGCGGTGAGGTGACTAACCCAAAAGGTCGCTGGTTCGATTCCCCCAGAGCCGACTAGGTGACAAATGTGCCCAGGTGCCATTGAGCAAGGCACTTAACCCTAATTTGTCCTGTAAGTCGCTCTGGACTCATCCCCTGACTCTGAGGATGCCTCTGCTAGACTGAGTACGTCCCAAATTGATCCCGAAATAGTGCACTACTTCTTAGGAACATTACCGTGGGCTGTGGTCAAAAATAGTGCACTACTTCTTAGGAACATTACCGTGGGCTGTGGTCAAAAATAGTGCACTACTTCTTAGGAACATTTACCGTGGACTGTGGTCAAAAATAGTGCACTACTTCTTAGGAACATTTACCATGGGCTCTACTCAAAAATAGTGCACTACTTCTTGGGAACATGACCATTGACTATGGTCAAAAATAGTGCACTAAATAGGGGATAGTAGTTCTATAGCTTGCTCTCCATCAACATGTTTTCAGCACTTTCATTTCCATGACTGATCAAAATTTGTTTTCACAGGCTCTCTCTCGTCTCTCTCTCTCTCTCTCTCTCTCTCTTGTCTCTCTCTCTTGTCTCTCTCTTGTCTCTCGTCTCTCATCTCTCTCATCTCTTTCTCTCGTCTCTCTCTCTCTCGTCTCTCTCTCTCGTCTCTCTCTCTCGTCTCTCTCTCTCTCTCGTCTCTCTCTCTCGTCTCTCTCTCTCGTCTCTCTCTCTCTCGTCTCTCTCTCTCTCGTCTCTCTGCAGCAGACATATAGTGAGCAATATGTTCGGAACATCACCAACTAATTGGCCTTGTGGTTAGAGTGTCCGCCCTGAGATCGCAAGGTAGGGAGTTTGACCCCAACCGGTTGAGTCATACCAAAGACTGTAAAAATGGGACCCAAATGCATCTCTAATTGGCACTCGACATTAAGGAGATAGATTGTGGGTAAGGACCTGCGATAGACTAGCGTCCTATCCAGAGGATGTACTTGTACATGAAGCTTCCTAACACTACAGGAGCCTATGAGCCGTTCTAGCTCGTACAAGGCTACTTACCTACGTTTGGAAGATCGCATCGTGATACCTATAGAATTGGAATATGTATCGGCACCGGAAAACGGAGATAATATGTTATCGTGAGATCCCTAGGGGATAGGGTGTCATCTGGAATGTAGCCTTTGTCCTTTAATGACTTGTCTGCTCACCTACGATGCTGCTCACATTTACAATACAGCCAGCCAACAACAGAGTAATACTATTACCTAACAGTAATTAGGCTATTACAATGTCTATACATCAGTGACCATCTCTGCTGGCCTTATACACAAAAGCTCAATGATTTTCATAGCAAATGTCTCTTTTCTGGCCTTTATGTTTTAGTACTATGCACTTTAGTACTTTGCTCATGAAAGAAATCCGGTGTTGTCATAGTGACTCAAGATTTGAACTCGTGAACTTGTCATCTTGCATTGAATCTCCTTTGGAAACCGTTTCTGCAGCCACAAATGGCACTCTATTCCCTTTATGTAATAGACTAGGTGTCATTTTGGGACGCAGTATTTGTCCTCTAATGACGTTTCTGGGCTTGTGTCCGGATCGTAATGCTGCTCACATCCACAAGACAGCAATAACATTACCTAATAGTAGTAATACTTTTATCCTACTATAGGATCTATAACAATATACACCATCTCTGGTAGCCTAGTACATAAAGGATCTATAACATTTTACACCATCTCTGATAGCCTCGTACATAAAGGATCTATAACATTTTATACCATCTCTGGTAGCCTAGTACATAAAGGATCTATAACATTACACACCTTCTCTGGTAGCCTAGTACATAAAGGATCTATAACATTATACACCATCTCTGGTAGCCCCATACATAAAGGATCTATAACATTACACACCTTCTCTGGTAGCCTCGTACATAAAGGATCTATAACATTTTACACCATCTCTGGTAGCCTCGTACATAAAGGATCTATAACATTATACACCTTCTCTGGTAGCCTAGTACATAAAGGATCTATAACATTATACACCATCTCTGATAGCCTCGTACATAAAGGATCTATAACATTATACACCTTCTCAGGTAGCCTAGTACATAAAGGATCTATAACATTACACACCATCTCTGGTAGCCTAGTACATAAAGGATCTATAACATTACACACCATCTCTGGTAGCCTAGTACATAAAGGATCTATAACATTACACACCATCTCTGGTAGCCTAGTACATAAAGGATCTATAACATTACACACCATCTCTGGTAGCCTAGTACATAAAGGATCTATAACATTACACACCTTCTCTGGTAGCCTAGTACATAAAGGATCTATAACATTACACACCATCTCTGGTAGCCTAGTACATAAAGGATCTATAACATTACACACCATCTCTGGTAGCCTAGTACATAAAGGATCTATAACATTACACACCATCTCTGGTAGCCTAGTACATAAAGGATCTATAACATTACACACCTTCTCTGGTAGCCTAGTACATAAAGGATCTATAACATTATACACCATCTCTGATAGCCTAGTACATAAAGGATCTATAACATTATACACCATCTCTGATAGCCTAGTACATAAAGGATCTATAACATTATACACCATCTCTGATAGCCTAGTACATAAAGGATCTATAACAGTATACACCATCTCTGGTAGCCTAGTACATAAAGGATCTATAACATTATACACCATCTCTGATAGCCTAGTACATAAAGGATCTATAACATTATACACCATCTCTGATAGCCTAGTACATAAAGGATCTATAACATTATACACCATCTCTGATAGCCTAGTACATAAAGGATCTATAACAGTATACACCATCTCTGGTAGCCTCGTACATAAAGGATCTAAAACATTTCACACCATCTCTGGTAGCCTCGTACATAAAGGATCTATAACATTACACACCTTCTCTGGTAGCCTCGTACATAAAGGATCTATAACATTATACACCATCTCTGGTAGCCCCATACATAAAGGATCTATAACATTACACACCTTCTCTGGTAGCCTCGTACATAAAGGATCTATAACATTATACACCTTCTCTGGTAGCCTAGTACATAAAGGATCTATAACATTATACACCATCTCTGGTAGCCCCATACATACAGGATCTATCACATTATACACCATCTCTGATAGCCTCGTACATAAAGGATCTATAACATTATACACCTTCTCTGGTAGCCTAGTACATAAAGGATCTATAACATTATACACCATCTCTGGTAGCCCCATACATACAGGATCTATCACATTATACACCATCTCTGATAGCCTCGTACATAAAGGATCTATAACATTATACACCTTCTCTGGTAGCCTAGTACATAAAGGATCTATAACATTATACACCATCTCTGGTAGCCCCATACATACAGGATCTATCACATTATACACCATCTCTGATAGCCTCGTACATAAAGGATCTATCATTTACATAGGCTGGAATTTCGTGTTTGTTTTTGTGCTTTGCTCGTGAGAGAGATTCATAGCCGACTGACCTTGTCATCCTACATATCATCTAATGGACATCACCAAAACTCCTATAAGAGAAGAGTATATTGAATACAATGTATAGTATATTCTGTATTATTCTGGAGCTGGATTAAAGGGCTGATCCATATTATTAATCTGGAGCTGGATAAAAGGGCTGATCCATATTATTAATCTGGAGCTGGATAAAAGGGCTGGACCCATAGTATTAATCTGGAGCTGGATAAAAGGGCTGATCCATATTATTAATCTGGAGCTGGATAAAAGGGCTGATCCATATTATTAATCTGGAGCTGGATAAAAGGGCTGATCCATATTATTAATCTGGAGCTGGATAAAAGGGCTGATCCATATTATTAATCTGGAGCTGGGTAAAAGGGCTGATCCATATTATTAATCTGGAGCTGGATAAAAGGGCTGATCCATATTATTAATCTGGAGCTGGGTAAAAGGGCTGATCCATATTATTAATCTGGAGCTGGATAAAAGGGCTGATCCATATTATTAATCTGGAGCTGGATTAAAGGGCTGGACCATATTATTAATCTGGAGCTGGATAAAAGGGCTGATCCATATTATTAATCTGGAGCTGGATAAAAGGGCTGATCCATATTATTAATCTGGAGCTGGATAAAAGGGCTGGACCCATATTATTAATCTGGAGCTGGATAAAAGGGCTGATCCATATTATTAATCTGGAGCTGGATAAAAGAGAGACAGAGAGAGAGAAACAAGAGAGACAGAGAGAGAGAGAGAGAGAGAGAGAGAGAGAGAGAGAGAGAGAGAGAGAGGCAGAGAGAGCGAAAGCGAAAGCGAAAGAGACAGAGAGAGAGAGAGAGAGAGATGCAGACATGTTTCCCATGCCAATAAAATTGATTTGAATTGAGAGATGGAGAGAAAGCGAGACAAAGACTGAGAAAATGAGAGCGAGACAGAGAGAGAGCGTGTGTGTAAGAGAGAGAGAGAGAGAGAGAGAGAGAGAGAGAGAGAGAGAGAGAGAGAGGGAGAGAGAGAGAGAGAGGGAGAAGGAGCGAGAGAGAGAGAGAAAGAGAGAGAGAGAGAGAGAGAGAGAGAGAGCGAGAGAGAGAGAGAGAGAGAGAGAGAGAGAGAAGGAGAGAAGGAGAGAGAGAGAGAGAAGGAGCGAGAGAGAGCGAGAGAGAGAGAGAGAGAGAGAAGGAGCGAGAGAGAGAGAGAGAGAAAGAGAGACAGAGAGAGAGAGAAGGAGAGAGAGAGAGAGAGAGAGAGAGAGATGTATAGCTTGCTGAAGCTCAGTGTTCTGTGCCTCTGGGGAGAGTGTGGGCACATGGTGCTAGATTCCCTCTGTTTCCATAGAAGCAACACCACTGCAACCAAGCAGGTTGCCTCTGGCATAAACAGGACAGCCAATGGCCTGCAGGTAGAAAGCTTCTCTACTTGTTATAAGCATCTATGACTTATAATATGTCATGTATTTTATGTAAATGAAATGTACTCTTGCTGGCTGTTATTTAGTCAGGATCATTAGGAGATAATTATAAAACATTATAAAGGGACTCATACATGCTTATGATAAGCCTTATAATGCATTATAATCACAAGAAAATACAGAGTCAAGTGTTACCAAACCAAGCAAGCTTAATTTACAGTGTCACACCACCTGCTAGTGCGGAAGGGAGGGTAGTGGATCAATAAAACATTGATCACAAAAAGGAACACATATTTACAAGATGAATATCGACAAAACGCTGTTAATAAAGTCATCACAGGTTACTACACAACATAGTTAGAAGAACAACGCAAACAGGTAAAAAAATAGTTTAGAGAAAAACAGAAAAATGCTTCGCTTCTCCTAAACATGTACAGTGTATTTTTTATTTATTTTAATTCCTAATTTAATTTATTTAATTAGGCAAGTCAGTTAAGAACAAATTCTTATTTACAATGACGACCTACCCCCGGTCAAACCCTAATCCGGACAACGCTGTGCCAATTGTGCACCGCCCTATGGGACACCCAATAACGGCCGGTTGTGATACAGCCTGGATTCAAACCAGGGTCTGTAGTGGTACCTCTAGCACTGAGATGCAGTGCCTTAGACCGCTGTGCCACTCGGGAGCCTACATTTATATCGATTTCGTTTTCAATAGAGCTGTAGCAGAATGTATTACAGTTCCCATAATGCTCTGTAACCATATCCGGTGTAATGCTCTGTAACCATATCCGGTTTAATGCTCTGTAACCATATCCGGTTTAATGTTATGTAACCATATCCGGTTTAATGTTATGTAACCATATCCGGTTTAATGCTCTGTAACCATATCCGGTTTAATGCTCTGTAACCATATCCGGTGTAATGCTCTGTAACCATATCCGGTTTAATGCTCTGTAACCATATCCGGTTTAATGCTCTGTAACCATATCCGGTTTAATGCTCTGTAACCATATCCGGTGTAATGCTCCGTAACCATATCCGGTTTAATGCTCCGTAACCATATCCGGTTTAATGCTCCGTAACCATCCGGTTTAATACTCTGTAACCATATCCGGTTTAATGCTCTGTAACCATATCCGGTTTAATGCTCTGTAACCATATCCGGTTTAATGCTCCGTAACCATCCGGTTTAATACTCTGTAACCATATCCGGTTTAATGCTCGGTAACCATATCCGGTTTAATACTATGTAACCATATCCGGTTTAATACTCTGTAACCATATCCGGTTTAATACTCTGTAACCATATCCGGTTTAATGCTCTGTAACCATATCCGGTTTAATGCTCTGTAACCATATCCGGTTTAATGCTCTGTAACCATATCCGGTTTAATAATCTGTAACCATATCCGGTTTAATGCTCCGTAACCATATCCGGTTTAATGCTCCGTAACCATATCCGGTTTAATGCTCTGTAACCATATCCGGTGTAATGCTCTGTAACCATATCCGGTTTAATGCTCTGTAACCATATCCGGTTTAATGCTCTGTAACCATATCCGGTTTAATGCTCTGTAACCATATCCGGTTTAATGCTCTGTAACCATATCCGGTTTAATGCTCTGTAACCATATCCGGTTTAATGCTCTGTAACCATATCCGGTTTAATGCTCTGTAACCATATCCGGTTTAATGCTCCGTAACCATATCCGGTTTAATGCTCCGTAACCATATCCGGTTTAATGCTCTGTAACCATATCCGGTTTAATGCTCCGTAACCATATCCGGTTTAATGCTCCGTAACCATATCCGGTTTAATGCTCCGTAACCATATCCGGTGTAATGCTCTGTAACCATATCCGGTGTAATGCTCTGTAACCATATCCGGTTTAATGCTCTGTAACCATATCCGGTTTAATGCTCTGTAACCATATCCGGTTTAATGCTCTGTAACCATATCCGGTTTAATACTCTGTAACCATATCCGGTTTAACGCTCCGTAACCATATAACACTGTAGTGTCCCGTCCCCTTATTAATACAAGTGACTGGGCTGATCTTTTCAATGCTCTCATTTACCTTATGTCTAATCCCCAATACCTACTATACGATGTCTAATCCCCCATACCTACTATACGATGTCTAATCCCCCATACCTATTCTATGATGTCTAATCCCCAATACCTATTCTATGATGTCTAATCCCCAATACCTATTCTACGATGTCTAATCCCCCATACCTACTCTATGATGTCTAATCCCCAATACCTATTCTATGATGTCTAATCCCCAATAACTATTCTACGATGTCTAATCCCCCATACCTATTCTACGATGTCTAATCCCCCATACCTACTCTATGATGTCTAATCCCCAATACCTACTCTATGATGTCTAATCCCCAATACCTATTCTATGATGTCTAATCCCCAATACCTACTCTATGATGTCTAATCCCCAATACCTATTCTATGATGTCTAGTCCCCAATACCTATTCTATGATGTCTAATCCCCAATACCTATTCTATGATGTCTAATCCCCAATACCTACTCTATGATGTCTAATCCCCAATACCTATTCTATGATGTCTAATCCCCAATACCTATTCTATGATGTCTATGATGTCTAATCCCCAATACCTACTCTATGATGTCTAATCCCCAATACCTATTCTATGATGTCTAATCCCCAATACCTACTCTATGATGTCTAATCCCCAATACCTATTCTATGATGTCTAATCCCCAATACCTATTCTATGATGTCTATGATGTCTAATCCCCAATACCTATTCTACGATGTCTATGATGTCTAATCCCCCATACCTACTCTATGATGTCTAATCCCCCATACCTACTATATGATGTCTAATCCCCCATACCTACTCTATGATGTCTAATCCCCCATACCTACTCTACGATGTCTAATCCCCCATACCTACTCTATGATGTCTAATCCCCCATACCTACTCTACGATGTCTATGATGTCTAATCCTCCATACCTACTCTATGATGTCTAATCCCCCATACCTACTCTATGATGTCTAATCCCCCATACCTACTCTATGATGTCTAATCCCCCATACCTACTCTATGATGTCTAATCCCCCATACCTACTCTACGATGTCTAATCCCCCATACCTACTCTACGATGTCTAATCCCCCATACCTACTCTATGATGTCTAATCCCCCATACCTACTCTATGATGTCTATGATGTCTAATCCTCCATACCTACTCTATGATGTCTAATCCCCCATACCTACTCTACGATGTCTAATCCCCCATACCTACTCTATGATGTCTAATCCCCCATACCTACTCTATGATGTCTATGATGTCTAATCCCCCATACCTACTCTACGATGTCTATGATGTCTAATCCTCCATACCTACTCTATGATGTCTAATCCCCCATACCTACTCTATGATGTCTAATCCCCCATACCTACTCTACGATGTCTAATCCCCCATACCTACTCTATGATGTCTAATCCCCCATACCTACTCTATGATGTCTAATCCCCCATACCTACTCTATGATGTCTAATCCCCCATACCTACTCTATGATGTCTAATCAGTTTCCTCTACAATCTCATTCTGAACGTCGCATAATCCGGGAATCTGCACGGACCCGGGTCCCACCAATGAGTTCGTACCGCACCAATCTTAGTGGATTATTTACCATGGGCGTGAGGGGTCATAAAACCCCCACATCTTCAGACCCCTAGATCTATCCTCCTTTGTTGGGGGTGAGAGATAATCTGTAGGGTTGTGGTCTCCTGTAACCTGACCTGATCAGGACAGTCATGACACTACTCTATGATGTCTAATCCCCCATACCTACTAGATGTACTGTAGGTGACTTTGCTTTGTTATTTTCAAATCATATGTTATTCTCTCACCAGTGGGAAATTAATTGAAACAGTCCTGTCCTGTTGTATTAATCTATTAAAAGACAACCTGTCTCACTGACTGGAAACATGATACATTAGTGGCATTGAGGCCAAGTGAAACACATACACACACAGGCAAGCACACACGCACAGTGGGGAGTCTTTATCTCAGCAGTAGGTTAAATCTGGCGAGGCTTCAAATATGAATAGCCATTAGTTGATATAAATGGTGTCTCCCCTGTGGTCTGTAGTTGCTCTGTTCTGCTCTGTTCTGCTCTGTGCTGCTCTGTTCTCCTCTACTATGCTCTGTTCTGCTCTACTTTGCTCTACTATGCTCTGTTCTGCTCTGTGCTGCTCTGTTCTGCTCTACTATGCTCTGTTCTGTTCTGCTCTGTTCTACTATGCTCTGTTCTGCTCTGTTCTGCTCTACCATGCTCTGTTCTGCTCTACTTTGCTCTACTATGTTCTGTTCTGCTCTGTTCTGCTCTGTTCTGCTCTGTCCTGCTCTACTATGCTCTGTTCTGCTCTACTATACTCTGTTCTGCTCTGTCCTGCTCTACTGTGCTCTGTTCTGCTCTGTTCTGCTCTGTTCTGCTCTACTATGCTCTGTTCTGTTCTACTATGCTCTGTCCTGCTCTACTATGCTCTGTCCTGCTCTACTATGCTCTGTCCTGCTCTACTGTGCTCTGTTCTGCTCTACTATGCTCTGTTCTGCTCTGTCCTGCTCTACTATGCTCTGTTCTGCTCTACTATGCTCTGTTCTGCTCTGTCCTGCTCTACTGTGCTCTGTTCTGCTCTACTGTGCTCTGTCCTGCTCTACTATGCTCTGTCCTGCTCTACTGTGCTCTGTTCTGCTCTACTGTGCTCTGTCCTGCTCTACTATGCTCTGTTCTGCTCTACTGTGCTCTGTCCTGCTCTACTATGCTCTGTTCTGCTCTACTGTGCTCTGTCCTGCTCTACTATGCTCTGTCCTGCTCTACTGTGCTCTGCCCTGCTCTACTGTGCTCTGTTCTGCTCTGTCCTGCTCTACTGTGCTCTGTTCTGGTCTGTTCTGCTCTACTGTGCTCTGTCCTGCTCTACTATGCTCTGTTCTGCTCTACTATGCTCTGTTCTGCTCTACTGTGCTCTGTCCTGCTCTACTATGCTCTGTTCTGCTCTGTCCTGCTCTACTATGCTCTGTTCTGCTCTACTATGCTCTGTTCTGCTCTACTATGCTCTGTTCTGCTCTGTCCTGCTCTGTTCTGCTCTGTCCTGCTCTACTATGCTCTGTCCTGCTCTACTATGCTCTGTTCTGCTCTGTCCTGCTCTACTATGCTCTGTTCTGCTCTACTGTGCTCTGTCCTGCTCTACTATGCTCTGTCCTGCTCTACTATGCTCTGTTCTGCTCTGTCCTGCTCTACTATGCTCTGTTCTGCTCTACTATGCTCTGTTCTGCTCTACTATGCACTGTTCTGCTCTACTATGCTCTGTTCTGCTCTGTCCTGCTCTACTATGCTCTGTTCTGCTCTGTCCTGCTCTACTATGCTCTGTTCTGCTCTACTATGCTCTGTTCTGCTCTGTCCTGCTCTACTATGCTCTGTCCTGCTCTACTATGCTCTGTTCTGCTCTGTCCTGCTCTACTATGCTCTGTTCTGCTCTACTGTGCTCTGTCCTGCTCTACTATGCTCTGTCCTGCTCTACTATGCTCTGTTCTGCTCTCAGACCTTTCCTTCCCATGTGTTTTGAGACAGTTGAAGAAGAAAAGCCATCTATAATATAGCCTTTATAGGTCTACCCTATTCACTTAGACACGTTGGAGTCACATATACGTAACTTCACAGCCATTCCTTACACCTATCTAAACCACTGAGGAGAGGTGACATACAGTGAATGTTCCTGAGTGGCCGAGTTGCAGTTTTGACTTAAATCTGCTTGAAAATCTAAGGCAAGACCTGAAAATGATGGCTGTCTAGCAATGATCAACAACCAATTTTGACAGAGCTTGAAGAATTTTAAACAGAATAATGGATATACAGTGGGGCAAAAACATATTTAGTCAGCCACCAATTGTGCAAGTTCTCCCACTTAAAAAGATGAGAGAGGCCTGTAATTTTCATCATAGGTACACTTCAACTATGACAGACAAAATGAGAAAAAAAATCCAGAAAATCACATTGTAGGATTTTTAATGAATTTATTTGCAAATTATGGTGGAATATAAGTATTTGGTCAATAACAAAAGTTTATCTCAATACTTTGTTATATACCCTTTGTTGGCAATGACAGAGGTCAAACGTTTTCTGTAAGTCTTCACAAGGTTTTCACACACTGTTGCTGGTATTTTGGCCCATTCCTCCATGCAGATCTCCTCTAGAGCAGTGATGTTTTGGGGCTGTTGCTGGGCAACACGGACTTTCAACTCCCTCCAAAGATTTTCTATGGGGTTGAGATCTGGAGACTGGCTAGGCCACTCCAGGACCTTGAAATGCTTCTTACGAAGCCACTCCTTCGTTGCCCGGGCGGTGTGTTTGGGATCATTGTCATGCTGAAAGACCCAGCCACGTTTCATCTTCAATCTTCAATGGAAGGAGGTTTTCACTCAAAATCTCACGATACATGGCCCCATTCATTCTTTCCTTTACACGGATCAGTCGTCCTGGTTCCTTTGCAGAAAAACAGCCCCAAAGCATGATGTTTCCACCCCCATGCTTCACAGTAGGTATGGTGTTCTTTGGCTGCAACTCAGCATTCTTTGTCCTCCAAACACGACGAGTTGAGTTTTTACCAAAAAGTTATATTTTGGTTTCATCTGACCATATGACATTCTCCCAATCTTCTTCTGGATCATCCAAATGCTCTCTAGCAAACTTCAGACGGGCCTGGACATGTACTGGCTTAAGCAGGGGGACACGTCTGGCACTGCAGGATTTGAGTCCCTGGCGGCGTAGTGTGTTACTGATGGTAGGCTTTGAGACTGTGGTCCCAGCTCTCTTCAGGTCATTGACCAGGTCCTGCCGTGTAGTTCTGGGCTGATCCCTCACCTTCCTCATGATCATTGATGCCCCACGGGGTGAGATCTTGCATGGAGCCCCAGACCGAGGGTGATTGACCGTCATCTTGAACTTCTTCCATTTTCTAATAATTGCGCCAACAGTTATTGCCTTCTCACCAAGCTGCTTGCCTATTGTCCTGTAGCCCAACCCAGCCTTGTGCAGGTCTACAATTTTATCCCTGATGTCCTTGCACAGCTCTCTGGTCTTGGCCATTGTGGAGAGGTTGGAGTCTTTTTGATTGAGTGTGTGGACAGGTGTCTTTTATACAGGTAACGAGTTCAAACAGGTGCAGTTAATACAGGTAATGAGTGGAGAACAGGAGGGCTTCTTAAAGAAAAACCAACAGGTCTGTGAGAGACGGAATTCTTACTGGTTGGTAGGTGATCAAATACTTATGTCATGCAATAAAATGCAAATGAATTACTTAAAAATCATACAATGTGATTTTCTGGATTTTTGTTTTAGATTCCGTCTCTCACAGTTGAAGTGTACCTATGATAAAAATGACAGACCTCTACATGCTTTGTAAGTAGGAAAACCTGCAAAATCGGCTGTGTATCTAATACTTGTTCTCCCCACTGTATATATATATATATATATATATATATATATATATATATATATATAAAAACACTAGTACTACAGTGGCTTGCGAAAGTGTTCACCCCCTACTGTATATATATATATATACAGTACCATTCAAAGGTTCAGACACACCTAGTCATTCAAAGATTTTCTAAATTTTTACTATTTTCTACATTATAGAATAGTACTGAAGACATCAAAACTATGACATAACACATATGGAATCATGTAGTAACCAAAAAAGTGTGAAACAAATTCTTCAAAGTAGCCACCCTTTGCTTTGATGACAGCTTTGGACACTCTTGGTATTCTCTCAACCAGCTTCACCTGGAATGCTTTTCCTACAGTCTTGAAGCAGTTCCTACATATGCTGAGCGCTTGTTGGCTGCTTTTCCTTCATTCCGTAGTCCAACTCATCCCAAACCATCTCAATTGGGTTGAGGTTGGGTGATTGTGGAGGCCCGGTCATCAGATGCAGCACTCCATCACGCTCTCAAAAAGCCCTTACACAGCTTGGAGGTGTGTTGGGTCATTGTCCTATTGAAAAACAAATGATAGTCCCACTAAGTGCAAACCAGATGGGATGGCGTAACGCTGCAGAATGCTGTGGTAGCCATGCTAGTTAAGTGTGTCTTGAATTCTAAATAAATCACAGTGTCACCAGCAAAGCACCCCCACACCATCACACCTCCTCCTCCATGCTTCACGGTGGGAACCACATAGGCGGAAATGATCCGTTCATCTACTCTGCGTCTCAAAAAGACACAGTGGTTGGAAACAAAAATCTCAAGTTTGGACTGATCAGGCCAAAGGACACATTTCCACCGGTCTAATGTCCATTGCTTGTGTTTCTTGGCCCAAGCAAGTCTCTTCTTATTATTGGTGTCCTTTAGTAGTGGTTTCTTTGCAGCAATTCGACCATGAAGGCCTGATTCAAACAGTCTCCTCTGAACAGTTGATGTTGAGATGTGTCTTTTACTTGAACTCTGCAAAGTATATATTTGGGCTGCAATCTGATGTGCAGTTAACTCTAATGAACTTATCCTCTGCAGCAGAGGTAACTCTGGGTCTTCCTTTCCTGTGGCGGTCCTCATGAGAGCCAGTTTCATCATAGCGCTTGATGGTTTTTGCGACTGTACTTGAAGAAACTTTCAAATTCTTGAAAATGTTGTAAGACTTTTGACATTGCAGAGTATTTTGTGTAGATTGTTGACAAAAAAAATAACAATTAAATCAATTTTAATCCCAGTTTGTAACACAACATAATGTGGAAAAAATCAATGAGTGTGAATACTTTCTGAAGATAATGTATGTCTCCACTGTGTATTTAAAGTAACTGTCCAGTGAAAATCTCACTTACAAAAGTTAATATTCTGTTAACTCATACCCAAATACTGTTGTTGACTCACCCTATTGTCTTATTTGTGGCCAAAGCATAAATTGGAGAAGAATAAAAAAACACTTTAAAACCCCCCACCTCAAACAGACCATTTAAAAAACGCTTGCTATTTCCTCATAGAGTATGATGTCATACTCCTGAGGTGGACGAGCTGGCCAATCAGCGGTCTACTAGCATTAATATTTGTAACGACCCGGTATACACCCACACCCGTCTGTTATTGGGATTCACCCACACCATCATTTTGTTGGGGTAAGCCCACACCTTTCCAACACTGAAAAGCTGCTTTTTAACACCTGTTAAACTCTATCGCCCTCTTGTGGCATTTTCTAAACTACACATAATATTGTATACTACCCTCATAAAGTACATTTTGGTTTCAAAGCTATAAGTCCTACAAACACATACATAGTACTGTTAGAAAGGTATGAACTGTGGAATTTAGATAAAGGTCTCAGAAACGATGTGACTACTATAGAAACGTTTTTTTTGTTTTCTCGGGGGTGAGGGGGGGGGATAAGAGATTTGAAAGTCTTGGTTGGAGATAAAATATGTCACCAATTACTGTTCCAAAATGATATTTTTGTGCAAAATTTTGTTGTTGATATTTTACCTTAACCTAATGGTGGTGCTCTAAACATGTGTAAATTCCCTTAGGAACACAATTTAAAAGCACAGGGCTTGTGAAAAGTTTTTTTTTGTCTTACATTAATGATAAACACTGAGTGGACAAAACATTAAGAACACCTTCCTAATATTGAGTTGCATTCTTATGACATTGCCAGCAGTAAGATTTGAGTTTGATTTCCAAAAAGACTAGGCCTGTCGTTTTCAAATGATATGTCACTTTCTATTTTTTTTTTTTATGTGTTGGTGGAAGGGATGGGGGGGTACCCCCCCCCCCCAAACTCAAAACAACCGCTCAGAGATGAACAGGATTTATAAACATACTTAATTACCATACAATTTAAGGGGAAGGAAAACTATTTCACTGATATTGTAAGTAATTATAGGTCATATTTCATAGAAATCTGGAAACACTGGACAGTTACTTTAAATCAATAGCATTCCACAGTGCCTCGTCCTGCATCTCTCTCTGTGAAGAGTTAACCGATCCATTCTCCTCGTCCAGGAGAGGACATTAAAGGCATAGTGGTGTGTGTGTTCCAGGAGGAGAGGACATTAAAGGCATAGTGCTGTGTGTGTTCCAGGAGGAGAGGACATTAAAGGCATAGTGGTGTGTGTGTTGCAGGAGGAGAGGACATTAAAGGCATAGTGCTGTGTGTGTTCCAGGAGGAGAGGACATTAAAGGCATAGTGGTGTGTGTGTTCCAGGAGGAGAGGACATTAAAGGCATAGTGCTGTGTGTGTTCCAGGAGGAGAGGACATTAAAGGCATAGTGGTGTGTGTGTTCCAGGAGGAGAGGACATTAAAGGCATAGTGGTGTGTGTGTTCCAGTAGGAGAGGACATTAAAGGCATAGTGCTGTGTGTGTTGCAGGAGAAGAGGACATTAAAGGCATAGTGGTGTGTGTGTTCCAGGAGGAGAGGACATTAAAGGCATAGTGGTGTGTGTGTTCCAGGAGGAAAGGACATTAAAGGC
The DNA here is from genome assembly GCF_016432855.1 of Salvelinus namaycush. Classification (NCBI taxonomy): domain Eukaryota; kingdom Metazoa; phylum Chordata; class Actinopteri; order Salmoniformes; family Salmonidae; genus Salvelinus; species Salvelinus namaycush. The sequence continues at coordinate 49,816,177 of NC_052327.1, read as the reverse complement.
ATAGTGGTGTGTGTGTTCCAGGAGGAGAGGACATTAAAGGCATAGTGGTGTGTGTGTTCCAGGAGGAGAGGACATTAAAGGCATAGTGGTGTGTGTGTTCCAGGAGGAGAGGACATTAAAGGCATAGTGGTGTGTGTGTTCCAGGAGGAGAGGACATTAAAGGCATAGTGGTGTGTGTGTTCCAGGAGGAGAGGACATTAAAGGCATAGTGGTGTGTGTGTTCCAGGAGGAGAGGACATTAAAGGCATAGTGCTGTGTGTGTTCCAGGAGGAGAGGACATTAAAGGCATAGTGCTGTGTGTGTTCCAGGAAGAGAGGACATTAAAGGCATAGTGCTGTGTGTGTTCCAGGAGGAGAGGACATTAAAGGCATAGTGCTGTGTGTGTTCCAGGAGGAGAGGACATTGAAGGCATAGTGGTGTGTGTGTTCCAGGAGGAGAGGACATTAAAGGCATAGTGGTGTGTGTGTTCCAGGAGGAGAGAGGACATATCAAAGCTATGGTTCCCAGTGCTGAGTGATCTACAGTCTAAAAATAGCAACATGCAGCAGAATGGACTGGTGGAGCTATTTACAGTCAGTCAGTGCCTGCCTGCTTTTCTGCCTGCCCGCCTTTCTGCCTGCTTCTCTGCACTGTTGGAGCGAGGAACACAAGCATTTCGCAACACCAGTAATAACATCTGCATGTGACCAATAACATGTGCTTTGATTTGGCTGCCTGCCTGCCTCTCTGACTGCCTGCCTCTCTGACTGCCTGCCTCTCTGACTGCTTGCCTGCTTCTCTGACTGCCTGCTTCTCTGACTGCCTGCATCTGCTTCTCTGACTGCCTGCTTCTCTGACTGCCTGCCTCTCTGACTGCCTGCATCTGCTTCTCTGACTGCATCTGCTTCTCTGACTGCCTGCCTCTCTGCTTCTCTGACTGCCTGCCTCTCTGACTGCCTGCCTCTCTGACTGCCTGCATCTGCTTCTCTGCCTGCATCTGCTTCTCTGACTGCCTGCTTCTCTGACTGCCTGCCTCTCTGCTTCTCTGACTAGCTGCATATACCAACCATCAAGCATCTTACAATTACATCTGGACACACAACATGATTGAATGGCGTTCTGTTCTCAACGTCTGTCTGATGAAAAGCTTTGGGCCCCGTGAGGTGTTTCTGGTTCATTTCAACCTGTAGGAGTTGAAATGATGCTTTGATGTAGCCACGACAAGACCAGTAACAGGTGAATGCCTGAGTCATGTCGGGTTATTTGAGAGAGGACAAGGAGGGAGAACTAAACGTTTTTTACATTTGAGCGGGGCCATGGTCGGGTAGGACATAGACTATGTGATGATATCACAACTTACTGTACACATATAACAAGTCCTTGTTAATCAAGGAACGGCTCCTCATGGTCTAGTCCCCTTTACATTCTAATGAAGATGTAATGTCATTAGGAAATAAAAAAAGTATTTTGTGGACATAGATAAACATATAGGCCTAGGCTAGTTTAAAGGAATGTATAAATTAATCGCAGGCCTGTATTAATAACGGGAAACAATCCATCCAATTGACAGTGATGGCCATACATGGTTTATTGGCACTTTGTAACAAATGACTCGCATGGGTGCTAATAAGCTATTATTCGATAATAATTTAATTCAATTCATAGCCTTAATTCTGTAATTCTATTCACCGCATTGCTTCGGGTATGAACATAATTAATACAATAAAATATAAATAAGAGGGTCGAAATATGTCCTTGTAATTTGCTGCCATTTTCTACTACATCCACTGAAAAACATGTGGATAGTCTATAAATCACTATTCACTGCAAGGATTTGACGCAAAAAAAATAAATCCAGGGCCACAATATTATGACAGAATTTGAAGCAAGATCATTGAGTGTCCAGTTAAAAACCCGCAAGGAGCCATGATGTCCCGGTATTTCTACCGGGCGGCAGGGCAGCCGTGCACTTCACATTCTTACCGTTCTGCGAGGAGACCGAATGCAGCATCAGTACTCCAATGAACGCCACCGAAACCGACATAATTTCGACACTTCGTTTTCCAGGTAACATCGACTCGGGTGGTAGATGCCGGTAATGGGGAAAGTGGTGGTGTGGAGTGAGGGGACCGGGTTACCGGGTAGATACCAATCTAATGGAAGGAAGCTTCCTCTAATACTCAAATCGGGTTACGCAAAAAAACCGCGGCGCGCTCGCTCAACCGACGAGTGCATGACGCCACGCCACCTGTGCAGTGGCGGTGCGCGGTGATGAAATCGCTCGAAGGAACCACCTTTCTCGTCGGTTAGTGCTATCTGGGATCCCTGGTACGTCCATACCCTAAATCCTAACCGTAAAATCCTTACCTTAACCACAATCCCTACCAAACACTAACCATTTTACTTGTCAAGTTCAATGGGGTAGGGACCCTTCTCATCTGCGGTGGCAAATCCCGCGAGATTACATTTTGTAGGCTGCACGGATAGAACAATATACGTTAGTTGCTGTGTACACTACAGTGTATATTAATGATTAATGAAGCCACCCTTATCATTATGGTCGTTCAATAAACAAATAGTATATTTAAAATAGAATAGATTAGAAGAATATAGCCTAGAATACAATAAAGTAGAATAGAATACAATAGGTCACGTGACATGACGTATTGGTAGGTTGGTAGGGCATGAGGCTTGCAACAGGATTGTGGGTTACATTCCATGTATAAAATGTGCGCAGCATGACTGTAAATCGCTTTGGATAGAAGCGTCTGCTAAATGGCATATATGGTCAGTAGCCAGCTACCTGGTTCAATGCTACCTGGTTCATTGCTACCTGGTTTAATGCCACCTGGTTCAATGCTACCTGGTTCAATGCTACCTGGTTAAATCCTACCTGGTTCAATGCTAACTGGTTCATTGCTACCTTGTTCAATGGGTCAAGCTGACCCCGCCCCACAGACAGACACCTGGCTAAGCCCTGACCTCAGTTTGCAGCCAGCAGCCAAGCTTTATTGGGACTTTTAATCCTATTTCACTGTCAACTCCCTCATACTACAGCAGTGGGACAGGTGGCAGTCAGTCAGGCAATGATTGCCAAGTTATCTCGTGTCTGAATGAGCCACAAAATGATCTCTCTCCAAAGCTAGAGGATAAAGCCTAGTATATACTGTAGGACCTGTTTCACCGTGAACTCAAACAGCAGGAGAACATGGCAGCCTGGCAATGGAAGAACACCGACAATGACCCACAAAATGATCTCTCCTCACTAGTAGGCCTACTGTAAACCCTTCATGATAAACACTAGTAGGTCTAATGTAAACCCTTCATGATAAACACTAGTAGGTCTAATGTAAACCCTTCATGATAAACACTAGGCCTACTGTAAACCCTTCAGGATAAACACTAGTAGGCCAACTGTAAACCCTTCATGATAAACACTAGGCCTACTGTAAACCCTTCATGATAAACACTAGTAGGCCTACTGTAAACCCTTCATGATAAACACTAGTAGGTCTAATGTAAACCCTTCAGGATAAACACTAGTAGGTCTAATGTAAACCCTTCAGGATAAACACTAGTAGGTCTAATGTAAACCCTTCATGATAAACACTAGGCCAACTGTAAACCCTTCATGATAAACACTAGTAGGCCTACTGTAAACCCTTCATGATAAACACTAGTAGGTCTACTGTAAACCCTTCATGATAAACACTAGGCCTACTGTAAACCCTTCATGATAAACACTAGGCCTACTGTAAACCCTTCAGGATAAACACTAGTAGGCCAACTGTAAACCCTTCATGATAAACACTAGTAGGCCTACTGTAAACACTTCATGATAAACACTAGTAGGTCTACTGTAAACCCTTCAGGATAAACACTAGTAGGCCTACTGTAAACCCTTCATGATAAACACTAGTAGGTCTACTGTAAACCCTTCATGATAAACACTAGGCCTACTGTAAACCCTTCATGATAAACACTAGTAGGCCTACTGTAAACCCTTCATGATAAACACTAGTAGGCCAACTGTAAACCCTTCAGGATACACACTAGGCCAACTATAAACCCTTCATGATAAACACTAGTAGGCCTACTGTAAACCCTTCATGATAAACACTAGGCCTACTGGAAACCCTTCATGATAAACACTAGGCCAACTGTAAACCCTTCATGATAAACACTAGGCCAACTGTAAACCCTTCATGATAAACACTAGGCCTACTGTAAACACTTCATGATAAACACTAGACCTACTGGAAACCCTTCATGATAAACACTAGGCCAACTGTAAACCCTTCATGATAAACACTAGTAGGTCTACTGTAAACCCTTCATGATAAACACTAGGCCAACTGGAAACCCTTCATGATAAACACTAGACCTACTGTAAACCCTTCATGATAAACACTAGTACGTCTACTGTAAACCCTTCATGATAAACACTAGGCCTACTGTAAACCCTTCAGGATAAACACTAGTAGGCCTACCGTAAACACTTCACGATAAACACTAGTAGGCCTACTGTAAACCCTTCATGATTAACACTAGTAGGCCTACTGTAAACCCTTCATGATAAACACTAGTAGGCCTACTGTAAACCCTTCATGATAAACACTAGGCCTACTGTAAACCCTTCATGATAAACACTAGTAGGCCTACTGTAAACCCTTCATGATAAACACTAGGCCAACTGTAAACCCTTCAGGATAAACACTAGACCTACTGTAAACCCTTCATGATAAACACTAGGCCTACTGTAAACACTTCATGATAAACACTAGACCTACTGGAAACCCTTCATGATAAACACTAGGCCTACTGTAAACCTGTCATGATAAACACTAGGCCAACTGTAAACCCTTCATGATAAACACTAGTAGGTCTACTGTAAACCCTTCATGATAAACACTAGGCCAACTGGAAACCCTTCATGATAAACACTAGACCTACTGTAAACCCTTCATGATAAACACTAGGCCAACTGTAAACCCTTCAGGATAAACACTAGACCTACTGTAAACCCTTCATGATAAACACTAGACCTACTGGAAACCCTTCATGATAAACACTAGGCCTACTGTAAACCCTTCATGATAAACACTAGGCCTATTGTAAACCCTTCATGTTTACCTTACATGACACCTTGTATTGCTTTTTTAACCTTCCCTGAAAGAATTAGGCGTACAATTTCCAGATCACAAGGTCAAGTTGAAAAGGTTGAAAGGCATGCCAGAAAGCTTTCAACACAAACGTGGCCATCTGTCAAGCATAAATCGATGCATTGCTACCAAAATTCAGGTAATCCAGCAACAACAAAAAAAATAGCACATTTGTAGTCTGCCTGAATGGTGTCAGATCGTTCTTCTGCTTCCCCCTACAGTACAGATACAGTAGATGACCCGGACACTGAGACAGTGTCACGCTTCGAACACTCCGGCAGCGTTATTGCATTTTTGGTACACCAGAATTACATTAATTTCCAATGAAAACGCTGCATTTGCCTTGCAGCCTTGCGTTGCAGAGGCAGTTGCAGTGCGTTCTGTGTGGTGCGTACGTTGGATTTATCGAACGTATACGTCAAACTGTATGAGTAGACGGATTGACAGAAATGGTAGCAGAAGGTGAATGTTGAACTTTTGTTGCACACATATCCAGATGATGCTGCGTACTATTTTGCGCAACGACTCTAACGGAGTGTTCGAAGCGTCAATATTATACGTGAAGAGGTCTAGCTGGAAGGTCACATGTTTCCTTCCTATACAGGTTCAGAGATGAGATTTTATGTGTTTTTGAATGGAACTAAAATATACTAGTTTTAATGTTATTGTAATTACTAATGTATACACATTGTAAAATCTGTATTACACAATACACGTCTATATGACAGTTATGTGGTCTACACATACGTTTTTTTTCCCACAATCCTATTTTGCTTTTCTGTAACATTTAAATACTATTTTCAGTTAGCATTCCTTGAATAATGTGTTGGATCAAAAAGATACATATTTATCAATCAAATCAAATCAAATCAAAATGTATTTGTCACGTGTGCCAAATACAACAGAATACAACCTTACAGTGAAATGCTTACTTACAGGCTCTAACCAATAGTGCAAAAAAGGTATTAGGTGAACAATAGGTAAGTAAAGAAATAAAACAACAGTAAAAAGACAGTGAAAAATAACAGTAGCGAGGCTATATACAGTAGAGAGGCTATATACAGTAGTGATGTTATACAGTAGAGAGGCTATATACAGTAGAGACGCTATATACAGTAGTGAGGCTATATACAGTAGAGACGCTATATACAATAGAGAGGCTATATACAGTAGCGAGGCTATAAAAGTAGCGAGGCTACATACAGACACCGGTTAGTCAGGCTGATTGAGGTAGTATGTACATGTAGATATGGTTAAAGTGACTATGCATATAGAGTAGAGAGTAGCAGTAGCGTAAAAGAGGGGTTGGCGGGTGGTGGGTGGCAGGCCACAATGCTGATAGCCCGGTTAGCCAATGTGTGGGAGCACTGGTTGGTCAGCCCAATTGAGGTCGTATGTACATGAATGTATAGTTAAAGTGACTATGCATATATGATCAACAGAGAGTAGCAGCAACTTAAACGAGGGGTTGGGGGGCGGGCACACAATGCAAATAGTCAGGGTAGTCATTTGATTACCTGTTCAGGAGTCTTATGGCTTGGGGGTAAAAACTATTGAGAAGCCTTTTTGTCCTAGACTTGGCACTCCAGTACCGCTTGCCATGCAGTAGTAGAGAGAACAGTCTATGAATGGGGCGGCTGGGGTCTTTGACAATTTTTAGGGCCTTCCTCTGACACCGCCTGGTGTAGAGGTCCTGGATGGCAGGCAGCTTAGCCCCAGTGATGTACTGGGCCGTACGCACTACCCTCTGTAGTGCCTTGCAGTCGGAGGCCGAGCAATTGCCGTACCAGGCAGTGATACAGCCTGTCAGGATGCTCTCGATGTTGCAGCTGTAGAACCTTTTGAGGATCTCAGGACCCATGCCAAATCTTTTTAGTTTCCTGAGGGGGAATAGGCTTTGTCGTGTCCTCTTCACGACTGTCTTGGTGTGTTTGGACGACCATTCTAATTTGTTGGTGATGTGGACACCAAGGAACTTGAAGCTCTCAACCTGCTCCACTACAGCCCCGTCGATGAGAATGGGGGCGTGCTCGGTCCTCCTTTCCTCTAGTCCACAATCATCTCCTTAGTCCTGGTTACGTTGAGGGATAGGTTGTTATTCTGGCACCACCCGGCCAGGTCTCTAACCTCCTCCCTATAGGCTGTCTCGTCGTTGTTGTTGTGTCATCTGCAAACTTAATGATGGTGTTGGAGTTGTGCCTGGCCATGCAGTTGTGGGTGAACAGGGAGTACAGGAGGGGACTGAGCACGCACCCCTGGGGAGCTCCAATGTTGAGGATCAGCGTGGCAGATGTGTTGCTACATACCCTCACCACCTGGGAGCGGCCCGTCAGGAAGTCCAGGATCCAGTTGCAGAGGGAGGTGTTTTAGTCCCAGGAACCTTAGCTTCGTGAAGAGCTTTGAGGGTACTATGGTGTTGAACACTGAGCTGGAGTCAATGAATAGCATTCTCACATAAGTGTTCCTTTTGTCCAGGTGGGAAAGGGCAGTGTGGAGTGCAATAGAGATTGCATCATATGTGGATCTGTTTGGGCGGTATGCAAATTGGAGTGGGTCTAGGGTTTTTGGGATAATGGTGTTGATGTGAGCCATTACCAGCCTTTCAAAGCACTTCATGCTACAGACGTGAGTGCTACGGGTCTGTAGTCATTTAGGCAGGTTGCCTTTGTGTTCTTGGGCACAGGGACTATGGTGGTCTGCTTGAAACATGTTGGTATTACAGACTCAATCAGGGACATGTTGAAAATGTCAGTGAAGACACCTGCCAGTTGGTCAGCACATGCCCGGAGCACACGTCCTGGTAATCCGTCTGGCCCCGCAGGCTTGTGTATGTTGACCTGTTTAAAGGTCTTACTCATGTCGGCTACAGAGAGCGTGATCACACAGTCATCCGGAACAGCTGTTGCTCTCATGCATGCCTCAGTGTTGCTTGCCTCGAAGCGAGCATAGAAGTGATTTAGCTCGTCTGGTAGGCTCGTGTCACTGGGCAGCTCGCGGCTGTGCTTCCCTTTGTAGTCTGTAATAGTTTGCAAGCCCTGCCACATAAGACGAGCGTCGGAGCCGGTGTAGTATGATTCAATCTTAGCCCTGTTTTGACGCTTGCCTGTTTGATGGTTCGTTGCAGGTCATAGCATTTCTTGTAAGCTTTCGGGTTAGAGTCCCGCACCTTGAAAGCGGCAGCTCTACCCTTTAGCTCAGTGCGAATGTTGCCTGTAATCCATGGCTTCTGGTTGGGGTATGTACGTACAGTCACTGTGGGGATGACATCCTCGATGCACTTATTGATAAAGCCAGTGACTGATGTGGTGTGCTCCTCAATGCCATCGGAAGAATCCAGGAACATGTTCCAGTCTGTGATAGAAAAACAGTCCTGTAGTTTAGCATCTGCTTCATCTGAGCACTTTTTTATAGACCGTCACTGGTGCTTCCTGCTTTAATTTTTGCTTGTAAGCGGGAATCAGGAGGATAGAGTTGTGGTCGGATTTACCAAATGGAGGGCGAGGGAGAGCTTTGTACGCGTCTCTGTGTGTGGAGTACAGTTGATCTAGAATTGTTTTCCCTCTGGTTGCACATTTAACATGTTGATAGAAATTTGGTAGAACTGATTTAAGTTTCCCTGCATTAAAGTCTCCGGCCACTAGGAGCGCCGCCTCCAGGTGAGTGGTTTCCTGTTTGCTTATTTCCTTATGCAGCTGACTGAGTGCGGTCTTAGTGCCAGCATCTGTCTGTGGTGGTGAATAAACAGCCACGAAAAGTATAGCTGAAAACTCTCTAGGCAAATAGTGTGGCCTGCAATTTATCACAATATACTCTACTTCAGGCGAGCAAAATCTGGAGACTTCCTTTGATTTCGTGCACCAGCTGTTGTTTACAAATATGCACAGACCGCCCCCCCTCATCTTACCGGAGTGTGCTGTTCTATCTTGCCGGTGCAGCGTATATCCCGCTAGCTGAATATCCATGTCGTCATTCAGCCACGATTCTGTGAAACATAGGATATTACAGTTTTTGATGTCCCGTTGGTAGGATATTCGTGATCGTACCTCGTCTAATTTATTGTCCAATGATTGCACGTTGGCGAGTAGTATTGACGGTAACGGCAGCTTTCCCACTCGCCTTCTCCGGGTCCTCACGAGGCATCCGGCTCTTTGTCCTCTTTACCTGCTTCGCTTCCTCTTGAAAATAACGGGGATGTCGGCCCTGTCGGGTGTTTGGAGAATGGAGAATGTTGGAGAATGTTGCAGAAACATTATGTTCAAGATAAGTTACAAATAACGCGGGAAAAAAACACGATAGGACAATTGGTTGGGCGCCTGTAAAACTTCTGCCATTTCTTCCGGCGCCATTTTAAATGATATGTTTTGGGACTAATGTTTCCCTCCAGTTTCCCTGTAGCATCTAGTATGGAAAGGAAGCAACAATGGCTCTCCCGACTGAAGAGTGAATTTGGCAAAAGCCCCCTGGTCTGCGACGTGGCTTTCAACTTCATCCTGATAGGCTTGGAGAAGCTGGAGATCGAGTGTCCCCTGCAACCCCAAATGGATTGGACTGTTTTTCCTCCGCCTTCTTCGTGATTCCTGCCATCATGATCCTTACGCTGATGCTAATTATCCAGGACTGCAGGTACGACCTGAGCGGCTGCACCAGGACGGTGTCCATCTCCAGGCTGGTTCCCCTCCATCGTCTGACTGATCCGGCTCTTCCTGGATGGACAGTACTTGATGGATTGGAGCAGCAGGTTTGTGATTGTTGACAAGGCAGCTCCTCAGAAGTGGTGTAAGCCGCTGCCATGACGACAGCATGCTGCAGGAGCTCATAGTGCACTCTCAATAATTATTTGTGGAGTCTCAAGTGAGAAAATACACTGAGCTCAGTTTCCTAGACCCAGATTAAGCCTTGTTCTGGACAAAAATACACTGAGGTCAGTTTCCTAGACCCAGATTAAGCCTTGTTCTGGACAAAAATACACTGAGGTCAGTTTCCTAGACCCAGATTAAGCCTTGTCCTCGACTAAAATATACTGAGGTCATTTTCCTAGACCCAGATTAAGCCTTGTCCTGGACTAAAACACATTGAGGTCAGTTTCCTAGACCCAGATTAAGCCTTGTTCTGGACAAAAATACACTTTCAATTGAGAATTGCCATTGAGATATATATATTTTTTAAATCCAGAACAAGGCTTAATCTGAGTCCGGGAAACCGGCTTCTGGTTATTATCATTGATGTCTGTGGCATTAAGCAAAGAAAAGTACCAGGAAAATAGAAAACTATGTAATGTCATATATAAAACAAAGTGTTCATGATCAAAAGTGTATACTGTATATGCTTATCCTCCATGACCCTTGACCTTAGTACAAATGGGGTGGCAGGAAGCATAGGTGGTGCCTGACGACTGGAGTTTTTCTTCCGGTTCAAATCCCAAGTCCGACAGGATACGTCTCCTGCCGTTGTGCCCTCGAGCAACGCACTTGTGCACTGCACCCCTAATATTGCTCCAGGTTCACTGCACCATGGCTGAGCCTCTGGGTGTACGGCTTGCTTTTCCTGGGAGAGTTGGGTTGTAAGTAAGATAAACACATGTCGTCCGTGATCACGTACACTATGAGTCCCCACACAGATGAAGATCAGCAGAGGAATACTAATAACCTAGAAGAAGAAGAAGACACAAGATAGAATCTTGTGGAGAAGTCTTCTTCTTCTAGGTTATTAGTATTCCTCTGCTGATCTTCATCTGTGTGGGGACTCATAGTGTACGTGATCAGAGAGAGCTGCCAGCAGGAAGAGGAACTGCAGGAAGTCAACAACACTTATGAGATGTATGAGATGACATGACTTCAACAACGTCATCCCTTTACACTTGTGTGTATAAGGTGGTTGTTGCGAAATTGTTAGATTGCTTGTTAGATATTACTGCACGGTTCAGAACTAGAAGCCACAAGCATTTCGCTACTCTCGCATTAACATCTGCTAACCATGTGTATGTGACCAATAACATTTGATTTGATTTGATCATTATGCCAACACCTGTCTTGTGAAACTATGTGGAGAGATTATGCATAATGTTACCTCTCCAATGAGAAAGTGCATTGTATAATGTGTCCTCTCCAAGGAGAAAGTGCATTGTATAATGTGTCCTCTCTAAGGAGAAAGTGCATTGTATAATGTGTCCTCTCCAAGGAGCAGGTACATTGTATAATGTGTCCTCTCCAAATCCCTCAACACTGCAAATCTCTTCTCATTGACATTTCAAAAGGAACGCTGCCGGTACCTCCCTATCCAACCAAGGTGTATGAACAGAGGTGCGCATTACAAATGTACTCTTGTCACTGTCAAAATGTGACATCAAGTTTGTATGTAAGGTATAGCAACCAATAAAACAAACATTACACATTTTGTCTGATCTGAGCATAGCTATCATTTATAAATAGGAACGTTTACAAACATTGGTACAAATGATGTGTTGATTCCAATAAGTGATGTCTTGCCATGTACCTCTTTTTGCCAAACAGCAGATGGCCTCACACACCGTCTGCCCTGGTACACCCTACTGGGACCCAGCAGGGGCTGCGGACACAGACGGGATAGCAGACAGAAATAGCAGACAGAAATAGCAAATATCAGTTGTTGACATAAGCATTTGTGAACTTCTTATGTCGTGCTTATGAATGTGTTACTTATAACACGTGTTATGAAACCCTTAAAAAGGTGCAATCTGAGATTCAGCAAACCAAAAAACGGAGGGTTGCCAGGTGTGCGTAATTATGGGTTGCCAGGTGTGCATAATGATAGGTTGCCAGGTGTGCGTAATGACAGGTTGCCAGGTGTGCGTAATGTCAGGTTGCCAGGTGTGCGTAATGACAGGTTGCCAGGTGTGCGCAATGACAGGTTGCCTGGTGTGTGTAATGACAGGTTGCCAGGTGTGCATAATGACAAGTTGCCAGGTGTGCGCAATGACAGGTTGCCTGGTGTGTGTAATGACAGGTTGCCAGGTGTGCATAATGAGGGTTGCCAGGTGTGCGTAATGACAGGTTGCCAGGTGTGCGTAATGACAGGTTGCCAGGTGTGCGTAATGACAGGTTGCCAGGTGTGCGTAATGACAGGTTGCCAGGTGTGCGTAATGATAGGTTGCCAGGTGTACGTAATGACAGGTTGCCAGGTGTGTGTAATGACAGGTTGCCAGGTGTGCATAATGAGGGTTGCCAGGTGTGTGTAATGATAGGTTGCCAGGTGTGCATAATGAGGGTTGCCAGGTGTGTGTAATGACAGGTTGCCAGGTGTGCATAATGAGGGTTACCAGGTGTGTGTAATGATAGGTTGCCAGGTGTGCATAATGAGGGTTGCCAGGTGTGCGTAATGATAGGTTGCCAGGTGTACATAATGAGGGTTGCCAGGTGTGTGTAATGATAGGTTGCCAGGTGTGCATAATGAGGGTTGCCAGGTGTGCGTAATGATAGGTTGCCAGGTGTGCATAATGATGGGTTGCCAGGTGTGCGTAATGATGGGTTGCCATATGTACGTAATGATGGGTTGCCAGGTGTGCGTAATGAGGGTTGCCAGGTGTGCGTAATGAGGGTTGCCAGGTGTGCGTAATGATAGGTTGCCAGGTGTGCGTAATGATGGGTTGCCATATGTACGTAATGATGGGTTGCCAGGTGTGCGTAATGACAGGTTGCCAGGTGTGCGTAATGAGGGTTGCCAGGTGTGCGTAATGATAGGTTGCCAGGTGTGCGTAATGATGGGTTGCCATATGTACGTAATGTTGGGTTGCCAGGTGTGCGTAATGAGGGTTGCCAGGTGTGCATAATGATGGGTTGCTAGGTGTGCGTAATGATGGGTTGCCATATGTACGTAATAATGGGTTGCCATATGTACGTAATGATGGGTTGCCAGGTGTGAGTAATGATGGGTTGCCAGGTGTGCGTAATGATGGGTTGCCAGGTGTGCGTAATGATTGGTTGCCATATGTACGTAATGATGGGTTGCCAGGTGTGGGTAATGAGGGTTGCCAGGTGTGTGTAATGATGGGTTGCCAGGTGTACGTAATGATGGGTTGCCAAGTGTGCGTAATGATGGGTTGCCAGGTGTGCGTAATGATTGGTTGCCATATGTACGTAATGATGGGTTGCCAGGTGTGCATAATGAGGGTTGCCAGGTGTATGTAATGAGGGTTGCCAGGTGTGTGTAATGATGGGTTGCCAGGTGTGTGTAATGATGGGTTGCCAGGTGTGTGTAATGATAGGTTGCCAGATGTGCGTAATGATGGGTTGCCAGGTGTGCGTAATGATTGGTTGCCATATGTACGTAATGATGGGTTGCCAGGTGTGCGTAATGATTGGTTGCCATATGTACGTAATAAGGGTTGCCAGGTGTGTGTAATGATAGGTTGCCAGGTGTGCGTAATAAGGGTTGCCAGGTGTGCGTAATGATATGTTGCCAGGCGTGCGTAATGATAGGTTGCCAGGACCGGTTGTTAGTAAACCGGCGACGTCGACCGCCGGAGCAGGAGTAAACATGACAGCCAGGCTCCAAGGATCTTCCATTCTTTGTAGCACTGAATAGTTCCATCATCATCCTGAGTCCTTCTGATCCATCAGAGGCTGTGGAGAGCTCTCATACATTGCTTTCCCGTTGCGTTCCCCCTAGTGTAGCAAACATGGGAATTAACAAACTATCTCCATCTGGGTTATTCTAATATTATCTTAAATGTTACAGGATTGTCTATCAGGGTTGGGGGTCAATTCAGTTAATTCAGGAAGAAAACTATACTGAACAAAAAATATAAACACAACATGTAAAGTGTTGGTCCCATGTTTCATGAGCTGAAATAGAAGATTCCAGAAATGTTCCATACACAAATGTGTTTACATTGTTGTTAGTGAGTATTTCTCCTTTGCCAAGATAATCCATTTACCTGACAGGTGTGGCATATCAAGAAGCTGATTAAACAGCATGAATCATTACACAGGTGCACCTTGCGTTGGGGACAATAAAAGGCCACTCTAAAATGTGCAGTTTGTCACACAACACAATGCAACAGATGTCTCAAGTTTTGAGGGAGTGCAATTGGCATGCCGACTGCAGGAATGTCCACCAGAGCTGTTGCCAGAAAATTTTACATTATTTTCTCTACCATAAGCCACCTCAGACTTCGTTTTAGAGAATTTGGCAGTACGTCCAACTGGCCTCACAACCGCAGGCCACGTGTAATCACGCCAGCCCAGGACCTCCACATGCGGCTTCTTCACCTGCGGGATCATCTGAGACCAGCCTCCCGGACAGCTGAGGAAACTGTGGGTTTGCACAACCGAAGAATTTCTGCACAAACTGTCAGAAACCGTCTCAGGGAAGCTCATCTGCGTGCTCGTCGTCCTCACCAGGGTCCTGACCTGACTGCAGTTCGGCGTCGTAACCGACTTCAGTGGGAAAATGCTCAACTTCGATGGCCACTGGCACGCTGGAGAAATGTGCTCTTCACGGATGAATCCCGGGTTCAACTGTATGGAGTCGTGTGGGCGAGCAGTTTGCTGATGTCAACAGAGTGCCCCATGGTGAGGTGAGGTTATGGTATGTTCAGGCATTAGCTACGGACAACGAACACAATTCCATTTTATCGATGGCAATTTTGAATGCACAGAGATACTTTGAAGAGATTGAGGCTCATTGTCGTGCCATTCATCCTCCGCCATCACATCATGTTTCAGCATGATAATCCATGGCCCCATGTCGCAAGGATCTGTACACAATTCCTGGAAGCTGAAAAGGGCCCAGTTCTTCCATGGCCTGCATACTCACCAGACTGATACTGACTGGCTTTCTGATCCACGCCCCTAACTCTTTTTTCAGGTACAGTATCTGTGACCAAAAAGATGCATATCTGTATTCCCAGTCATGTGAAATCCATAGATTTATTTCAATTGACTGATTTCCTTATATGAACTGCAACTCAGTAAAATCTTTGAAATGCATGTTGCGTTTATATTTTTGTTTAGTGTGAAATTCCTATTGAAAATAAATGAAGTGGAACTGTTAATTCAGTTTACTTTCAGAATTGAATCAATATAAGTTTGACACCAATCCTGGTTACTGGACTGACCCCAATCCGGGTTACTGGACCACCCCAACCTTAGCTACTGGACTGACCCCGACCTTGGCTACTGGACCGACCCGTACCCTGGTTACTGAACTGACCCCGACCCTGGTTACTGGACCGACCCCGACCCTGGTTATTTCTTACATTGCTACCCCAGGAAATCTTAAGTCTTATTACATACAGCCGGGAAGAACTATTGGATATACCATCATATACCATCATTAAGACCAGGAATACGACTTTCCCGCAGCGGATCCTTTGTTCGAAATACCACCCAGGGCAATGGATCTAATTCCAGAAGCCGATCCAAAACAACAGCACCGCAGAAGGGGCAGACAAAGCGGCTTCCTCGTCAGACTCCGTAGACGTTCACATCGCCCACCGCTCCCGAGTATACTACTTGCCAATGTCCAGTCTCTTGACAAGAAGGTAGACGAAATTCGAGCAAGGGTTGCCTTCCAGAGAGACAACAGAGATTGTAACATTCTCTGTTTCACAGAAACATGGCACTCTCGGGACATGTAGTCGGTATCGGTTCAGCCACCGGGCATCTCCATGCATCGCGCCGATGAACACCTCTCGGGGCAGAGGAAGGGCAGGGGTGTATGCGTCATGATTAACGACTCATGGTGTAATCATAACATACAGGAACTCAAGTCCTTCTGCTCACCCAAACTAGAATTCCTTACAATCAAATGCCGGCCATTTTACCTACCAAGAGAATTCTCATCAGTTATAGTCACAGCTGTTTACATTCCCCCTCAAGCAGACAAGACGGCCCTAAAGGAACTTCACTGGACTCTATGTAAACAGGAAATCATATATCCTGAAGATGCATTTATTGTAGCTGGGGATTTTAACAAAGCAAATTTGAGAACAAGGGTACCTAAATTCTATCATCATATTGATTGCACTAATACACTGGATCACTGCTACTCTAACTTCCATGATGCATATAAAGCCCTCCCCCGCCCTCCCTTTGACAAATCCGACCACGACACCATCTTGCTCCCTACCGTTTTATAGGCATAAACTCAAACAGGATGTACCAGTGACGAGAACCAGTCAACGCTGGTCTGACCAATCGGAAGCCAAGCTTCAAGATTGTTTAGATCATATTGGAATATGTTCTGGTCAGCCTCAGAGAACAACATCGACCTATACGCTGACTCGTGAGTGAGTTTATAAAGAAGTGCATTGGAGATGTTGTACCCACTGTGACTATTAAAACCTACCCTAACCAGAAACCGTGGATAGATGGCGGAATTCGCGCAAAACACCGCATTTAACCATGGAAAAGTTGCACCAGAGGTCTGGGAATATGGCTGAATATAAACTGTGTAGTTATTCCCTCCGCAAGGCAATCAAACAAGCGAAATGCCAGTACAGGGACAAGGTGGAGTCGCAATTCAACGGCTCAGGCACGAGACGTATGTGGCAGAGTCTACAGGAAATCACAGACTACAAAAAGAAAACCAGCCACGTCACGGAAACCGACGTCACACTTCCAGACAAACTAAATACCTTCTTTGCCCGCTTTTAGGATAATACAGTGCCAACATCGCAGTCCGCTAACAAGGACTGCGCACCCCCTCTCCTTCTCCGTGGCCGATGTGAGTAAAACAGTTAAACGAGTTAACCCTCGCAAGGCTGCTTGCCCAGACGGCATCCCTAGCCCGGTAACAAGGACTGCGACCCCCCCCCCTCCTTCTCCGTGGCCGGCGTGAGTAAAACAGTTAAACAAGTTAACCCTCGCATGGCTACTGGCCCAGAAGGCATCCCTAGCCGTGTCCTCAGAGCATGCGCAGACCAGCTGGCTGGTGTGTTTACAGACATATTCAATCGCTCCCTATCCCAGTCTGTTGTCCCCACATGCTTCAAGATGGCTACCATTGTTCCTGTACTCAAGAAGGCAAAGATAACTGAACAAAATAACTATCTCCCCGTAGAACTCACTTCTGTCATCGTGAAGTGCTTTTAGAGTAGTCAAGGATCATATCACCTCCACCTTACCGGCCACCCTAGACCCACTTCAGTTTGCATACCGCCCCAACAGGTCCACAGAGGACGCAATCACCATCACACTGCCCTATTCCATCTGGACAAAATGAATACCTATGTAAGACTGCTGTTCATTGACTACAGCTCAGCATTCAACACCATAGTACCCTCCAAGCTCATCATCAAGCTGGAGGCTCTGGGTCTCAAGCCTGATACGGTAACTGCACCGCCCTAAACCGCAAGGCTCTCCAGAGGGTGATGCGGTCTGCACAACGTATCAACGGGGGCAAACTACCTGCCATGACACCTACAGCACCCGATGTCACAGGAAGGTGAAGATCATCAAGGACAACAACGACCCGAGCCACTGCCTGTTCACAACAATCCAGAAGGCGAGGTCAGTACAGGTGCATCAAAGCTGAGACCGAGACTGAAGAACAGCTTCTATCTCAAGGCCATCAAACTGCTAAACAGCAATCATTAACTCAGAGAGGCTGCTGCCCACATTGAGACCCAATCACTGGCCACTTTAACATATGGATCACTAGTCACTTTATACAATGCCACTTTAAATGAGGCCACTTTAATGTTGTCTACATATCTTACATTACTCATATGTATATACTGTATTTTATACCATCTATTGCACCTTGCCCATGCTGCTCGGCCCTCGCTCATCCATATATTTATATGTACATATTCTCATTCGACCCTTTTAGATTTGTGTGTATAAGGTAGTTGTTGTGAAATGGTTAGGAAATTGTTAGATTACTTGTTAGATATTACTGCACGGTCGAAACTAGAAACACAAGCATTTTGCTACACTCGCATTAACATCTGCTAACCATGTGTATGTGACCAAATAAAATTTGATTTGATTTATAGTATTACTGATTCTACAATGTTCGGTAAAAAATACATGGATTGTCCATTACCTCTGCAGCAGCCATATGATTACAATGATCCTCACAGAAGATGACTTCCTATTTACCGGTGACAGAATTTCGGGCCAATCGTAAATGGACATGATAAAGTCATCGTGATCTCTTCCCCCGTCTCCTGGGTATACTGCATAGATGATTCAAATCCATATCCATTTAAGAAGAAAAAAATTGAATGACAAAGATATCACATATCCTAAAACAATGTTTTATTGATAAAATATCAATAAATGTTATTGATAAATTGCTGATTGAGCAATGATAAGATAATATTTTAATATTCACATCTCAAAACACATTATCATTCACTTTTCACTTTGTTCCTGCAAAACACCTTACGCCAAACACATCTTACGACTGCCAGGCAAACCAGCGTTACAAGTAACACACACGCCAGCAAAGTCGCTATCACATCAACCGAGTGGTATACTATCCAGGACATCTTATAGGACTCTGTCCTCAGGTGACGAGCTCCTTTATGTCTCATAACAAACTCGATCCAGAACACTGCCTTGTCCAGTGGCTTAATGGGTTGGTCTCTGTGCAGTTTGGACAACCTCTGCATGTTCTCCCTGTAGGATGGTTCATGGAGCACAGCCTTCAAAGCCTCCAGGAACACATTTCTGTCCATTGTGATGATATCCACCGTGTTAGCTGCCCCCCTCTCCTTCAATTTGGAGAGGTTGTCGGACTGGTCGAAGGCGAGAGGGAGGCCGACTACGGGGACGCCGTGGTAGATGGCCTCCTGGACACCGTTGGTTCCACCATGGGCTACGAAGGCCCGGATCTTGGGGTGTCCTAGGAGGTCGTTCTGGGGAAGCCAGTCCACCAGTAGGGTGTTGTTACCCAGGGTAGAGGGTCTCTGTCCAGTATACCTGAGAACCACAAGAGAACCACAGTGGATATACATGGAAATCTGACACTTGTTTTTAAGTCTTGGCCCAGATAAATTCCTTGGACTAAAAGCATGCTCAATGGAGAATAACATTTGAAATAGTTTTTAGTCCAGGACCATGCCTTATAAAACCTGCTCCATTTTTATTCATAATTTGTTCAATTAATTAATTAAAGGATCTATCCATCCATACCTCCAGATGACCTTCTGAGGCAGCTGGGCGAACGCAGCAGCGATTTCATCTGCGATATCTTCCGGAAGCTCTGCCACCAAAGTCCCCAGAGTCATCATGACAACCCCATGCTCTCTGGAACTCTGAACAAACTCCTCCAGGTCCTGTGGAAGAGGCTTGGAGGGC
Organism: Salvelinus namaycush; assembly: GCF_016432855.1. Taxonomy (NCBI): domain Eukaryota; kingdom Metazoa; phylum Chordata; class Actinopteri; order Salmoniformes; family Salmonidae; genus Salvelinus; species Salvelinus namaycush. Next base: position 49,796,751 of record NC_052327.1, on the reverse strand, counting down.
TTACACTGGAACCCACCAATGTAGACCATATTCGGCATGGTGGGTTTCGGAAATTCAAAGACAAAATCGCTTCTCATGAGCCAGATATCTGCTTCCTGGAAAAACGCGTTGTAATCGACATCAGGGCCAAAGTAACGCTGGACTATCGGTTTGTAGTTGGGTTCTGTGATAGATGCCAAGGTGTAACTCCCGATTATGTAAGCTAACATGTTGGTGACTCTCTGGAGGAAGGTCATCTTATCTGTCAACTCTGTGGGTACGTATGGGACGTAAGAGAGAGGCGACGGGGCGATGACCAAATGAGCTTCACCTTGAATGGTCCATCTGACATTGTAAACCAGAGGAAGGTGGAGGACGCGGGCTAAGATCGTCCCTGAACCAATCCCAGGATCTGTCAGAACCAAATCAAACTTAGCATCCTGGAGAGACTGGATCAACACTTCGTCTTCAAGGACACGAGTGATCATTTCAGCCATGTTCTTGTGGAACTCAAAAAAAGTCTCCTTCATTGATGACTGAAGCTTGAGTTCGGTCCAAAAACTCTTCCCCTGCTCCCTTTGAATCTTCAGATGTTTACTTAATATAAATTCACCAAAGAAGTTTTCATCGAAGCCACCGGTGTTGGGGATGGTAATGGTGGTGTAGTGGGGGGAATTCTCCTTGATGTACCAGCTGTTCGACGCTCGCAGCACTGTGATGTCATGGCCTTTGGAATGCAACTCTTCGATGATGACTCTCATGTTGACCCAGTGGCTTCCATCCATTGGGTAGATTAATATTTTACCCCCATAGACAATATTGGACAGGGTGAAGAGCAATACGACCAATGAGATAAGGGTTGGTTGATACATCCTTCCGTCCATGGTGAATCCTTCAGTGAAAACCTTAATTAGATACAAGGAAGTAGATGTCAAACAATCAATCACAATAATTAACTAGCCGTCAGCTATAGTTTTTTAGCACATTCTGTAACATCTGATAATTGTATAGGAATCAGAGAATTGAATTGTCTCTCTGGCCCTTTTTTATAAAGTTTCGAAATGGGTTAGTATTCAACTAATCTACTAGGTAACCTAGCTACTGTATCATCCCAATCCATTTCTACAGGGTCATATTCAGATGGACTCATAGTTGCACAAGGTCATATCTGATACATCTGAATCAGACCTGGGTTCAAAAACTATTTGATATCATTTTCAAATACCTTAGCTGTGATTGAGTTTTGCTGTGACAATGGGACCAGTAGAAAAGTACAAAAAAGTACAAATCCGGGCATTCCAGGCACTCCAAAAGCAAACGCTTAAAGTATTTAAAAGATTTCAAATGGTGGTTGAACCCAGGTCTGATCTGAGAGAGGGTTTATGGTTATGCAACCTCATTGTTCAATGAGAATATTCTGACTACTGCAGATCACATTAGGAAGCATAGAATGGGTTGTGGATGGGAGGAGCAGCTAGCTGTGTTGCTACCATGCTGTGTTGTCATGTGTTGCTACCATGCTGCGTTGTCATGTGTTGCTACCATGCTGTGTTGTCATGTGTTGCTACCATGCTGTGTTGTCATGTGTTGCTGCCATGCTGTGTTGTCATGTGTTGCTACCATGCTGCATTGTCATGTGTTGCCACCATGCTGTGTTGTCATGTGTTGCTACCATGCTGCATTGTCATGTGTTGCCACCATGCTGCATTGTCATGTGTTGCTACCATGCTGTGTTGTCATGTGTTGCTACCATGCTGTGTTGTCATGTGTTGCTACCATGCTGTGTTGTCATGTGTTGCTACCATGCTGTGTTGTCATGTGTTGCTACCATGCTGTGTTGTCATGTGTTGCTGCCATGCTGTGTTGTTGTCTCTTTATGTAGTGTTGTGGTGTCTCTCTTGTTGTGTTTTGTCCTGTATTTTTAATCCCAGCCTCCGTCCCCACAGGAGGCCTTTTGCCGTCCGGTAGGTCGTCATTGTAAATAAGAATGTGTTCTTAACTGACTTGCCTAGTTAAACAAAAAAATTAAATGTAAAAGCCTGCTAGTCCCAGATCTGTTTGTACCGTCTTGACAAGTCTGTTTGTTTGGTGTGACAATCACCATACACTCTTAGAAAAAAAAGGTGCTATCTAGAACCTAAAAGGGTTCTTCGGCTGTTCCCATTGGAGAACCCTTTGAAGAACCACTTTAGGTTCCAGGTAAAACCCTTTTGGGTTCCATGTAGAACCCTGTCCAGAGGGGTCCTACAGTGCCTGAAACCAAAAAAGGGTTCTCCTATGGGGGCAGCCGAAGAACCCTATTGGAACCCTTTTTCTAAGTGTAGGAGTTGGCAAGGCAGCACAAACAGACCTGGAACCCGGCTAAGGAGTAGCATCCATGGATCAACTCCTATTGCTACTATATCCTTAGAAATCCAGAACCGGTTTTGTGCAAACGTTCCACTTCCTGTGCTCCTTGTCATTGTTTGGCATGACAAGGAGTGGTATCTTAGCACAAACAGACTAGATTTCACCAGGTTACACAGATCACATATCATTTTTCCAATTAGTTTTCCATCTTTGCATAATAAATTTCCTTTATGATGCAAACGGAACGTCCCCCCCCCCCCCCCCCTCCCTCTACACACACACAATAAGTTGCATGGACTCACTCTGTGTGCAATAATAGTGTTTAACATGATTTTTTGAATGACCACCTCATCTCTGTACCCCACACACACACACACACACACACACACACAATTATCTGTAAGGTCCTGTAGTCGGGCAGTGAATTTCAAACACAGATTCAACAACAAAGACCAGGGAGGTTTTCCAACGCCTCATAAAGAAGGGCATCTATTCGTAGATGGGTTATAAAAAAATATAACTTTTTTTATTTTTAAAGCTGACAATGAATATCCCTTTGAGCATTGTGAATTTATGAATTACATTTTGGATGGTGTATCAATACACCCCAGTCACTACAAAGATACAGGCGCCCTTCCTAACTCAGCTGCCGGAGAGGAAGGAAACCGCTCAGGGATTTCAACATGAGGCCAATGGTGACCTTAAAACAGTTACAGTTTAATAACTGTGATAGGAGAAAACTGAGGATGGATCAACAACATTGTAGTTACTCCACAATACAACCTAATTGACAGAATGAAAAGAAGGAAGCCTGTACAGAATAAACACATTCTAAAACATGCATCCTGTTTGCAACAAGGCACTAAAGTAAAACCGCAAAAAATGTGGCAAAGAAATTAACTTTATGTCCTGAATACAAAGCGTTATGTTTGGGGCAAATCCAACACATCACTGAGTACCACTCTTCATAGTTTTAAGCATGGTGGTGGCTGCATCATGTTATGGGTATGCTTGTCATCGGCAAGGACTAGTTTTTAAGGATAAAAAGAAACGGAATAGAACTAAGCACAGGCAGAATCCTAAAGGAAAACCTGGTTCAGTCTGCTTTCCAACAGACATTGGGAGACAAATTCTCCTTTCAGCAGGACAATAACCCAAAACACTAGACCAAATCTACACTGCATTGCTTACCAAGAAACCAATGAATGTTCCTGGGTGGCCGAGATACAGTTTTGACTTAAATCTGATTGAAAATCTATGGTAAGACCTGAAAATGGTAATCTAGCCATTGATCAACAAGAAATTTGACAGAGCTTGAAGAATTTAGAAAATTGATAATGGGCAAATTTTGCACCATCCAGGCGTGGAAAGCTCTTAGAGATGTACCCAGAAAGACTCGCTGCCAAAGGTGCTTCTACAAAGTATTGACTCAGGGGTGTGAATACTTATGTAAATTAGAAATGTCTGTATTTCACTTTCAATAAATGTGCAAACATTTCAAAAAACATGTTCAGGCTGTAACACAACAACATGTGGAATAAGTCAATGGGTATGAATACTTTCTGGAGGCACAGTAACTTACTAACTGAACGAAATAAACTAAATATTTAAATAACCATTATTAACGTAACATTAAAGCCTTTATAAACCCTTAATGTACAGTGTTATCTCACTAACTGATAAATTACCTACCAAAATCAGCCAAGTCCACAAGCAGCTTTAAAATCCAAATCAGTGTTAGTTTGTCCAACTGCCCAGACAGCTACTTTAAATTCATTCACATATCAGTGAAAGAGAGTCCAGTTGTGTCCTCTGATTGTTGGTATCAGACATGTGACATAAAGGTCAGTTAGGTTCCTCCACTCTACTACAACAGTGCCTTGTTAACGCAAAACTACTTGGGGAGTCTGGAGGTTACACAATCTCTGTGTGACCAGTGGCAAATCACACCCTATTCCCTACAAAGCGGACTGTTTTAAACCAGAGTCTTATGCAAAGAAAAACATTAGGTGTGTGTAACACTGCATTCCAGAACTTGTTTGAACATTAGAAATGGTTTGTGTCCCAAATGGTACCCTTTTCCCTATATAGTGCACTACTTCTGACCAAGGCTCTGGTTAAAAGCAGTACACTATATAGGGGAAAGGGTGCCATTTGGAACACAAACCATGTTTAAAGTTCAAACAAGTTCTGCATCTGTTTTTTTTTTGTTGCATGAGACTCAAAGGCTTGCTCAAGTGAAAATGTTCAGTCCCACAATTCGCAACAAGCATGCATAAATGCATATCAGTTCCATACATAAAGAAATGTCCCACTTCGCCATTGGTAGCAATTGTAAGGTGACAGATAGCCTAGCGGTTAGAGAGGCAAGCCAGCAACTGGAAGCTTGCCCGTTCGTATCCAGGATCCGATGGGGAAAAAATCTGGTGCGTCTTGCGTTAAAAGCGTAAGTAACATTCGGGTTGACCTTGTGTGCAATTGACCAATAAAATGATCTTAATCTGTTAAGATAACATAGCCAAGGTGCATTGCACGCACCATGTTGAACTTGGTTGGAACACAGAATAGTAGAGGAAAGGTGAGTGTCCGGGAAAAATGATTATAACACGTGACCATGACTGTGCTATACCTTGTATTACCATGTGACGGTCTCAATGACGCCTTAGAGAGGGTACAGAATGCAGTGCACACACTTTGCATTACTGTGTAAGACTAGAATTATAAAGGCGATAAAAATCTGAATAGTTGACCATTATTTAATAGTGAAAAGAGGGGCGTTGTTAATAGTGAATGACGCCTTTAAAACAATAGTATAGTACGTAAATTCTCAAATTCTCTCTCTCTCTCTCTCTCTCTGATTAGCTATGAATCATTTTACTGTGTTGTCTCATTCTCAATATTCACGCACAGAGGATAAATTGAGAGAAGAGATCTCTGAAGTCTACATGAAAGTGGTTAAAAAGCAACAAAATTGAAGTTTTGGAATGGCCCAGTCAAAGTCCAGACCCCCATTATAATGGCGCCGAAGGGAATGGCTGCCATTTTACGGGCTCCTAACCAACTGTGATATTTTGTTTGTTTTTCCGCATTGTTTGTAACTTATTTTGTATACAATGTTGCTGCTACCGTCTCGTATGACCCGAAAAGAGATTCAGGATATCAGAACAGAGATTACTCACCTCAAACTGGACAAAGATTATTTTTCTTTAATGAGTCCGACGCAACTGCTTCTCCCGAGACCAGGCCCAAATCCACGTCATTCGCCTGAAGAAAAGACGGAAATTTCAGGGGGCGTAGATCGGGGTGCCTTGTGAAAATTTGTCGGCAAGTGGGTAACCCGCCTCTACCACCCCTTCTATTGGCCAACGTGCAATCACTGGAAAATAAACTGCATGATCTTCGTTCGAGATTATCCTATCAACGGGACATTGAAAATTGTAGTATCTTATGTTTCACTGAGTCGTGGCTGAATGACGACATGGATAATATAGAGCTGGCTTGGTTTTCCGTGCATCGGCAGGACAGAACAGCTACATCTGGTAAGACGAGGGACGGGGATGTGTGTCTATTTGTCAATAACTGCTGGTGCGCGATGTCTAATATTAAAGAAGTCTCGAGGTATTGCTCGCCTGAGGTAGAGTACCTCATGATAAGCTGTAGACCACACTATCTACCAAGAGAGTTTATCTATATTATTCGTAGCCATCTATTTACCACCACAAACCGATGCTGGCACTAAGACCGCACTCAACGAGCTGTATAAGGCCATAAGCAAACAAGAAAATGCTCATCCAGAAGCGGTGCTCCTAGTGGCCGGGGACTTTAATGCAGGCAAACTTAAATCCATTTTACCTCATTTCTACCAGCATGTCACATGTGCAACCAGAGAAAAAAAAAACTCTAGACCACCTTTACTCCACACAGAGAAACATACAAAGCTCTTGCTCACCCTCCTTTTGGCAAATCTGACCATAATTCTATCCTCCTGATTCCTGCTTACAAGCAAAAACTAAAGCAGGAAGTACCAGTGACTCGCTCAATACTACAATACGGAAGTGGTCAGATGACGCGGATACTACGCTACATGACTGTTTTGCTAGCACAGAATGGAATCTGTTCCGGGATTCATCCAATGGCAATGAGGAGTACACCACCTCAGTCACCGGCTTCATCAATAAGTGCATCGACGATGTCATCGCCACAGTGACCGTGCGTACATATCCCAACCAGAAGCCATGGTAATTTCATGGTAAGGTCTACACCGGATTTTGATTTGATCCCAATTGAGAAGTTGTGGCAGGACTTGAAATGAGCAGTTGATGCTTGAAAACCCACAAATGTCGCTGAGTTAAAGCAGTTCTGCATGGAAAAGTGGACCAAAATTCCTCCACAGCGACGTGAGACTGATCAACATACCTCGCCCCCCGACCGTGGCCCCTAATTCACATGACTATGGAGGGACTTAATGGAGAAGCTCGGGGTCACGGTCAGCCTGACTTCCGGGTACCGGCCTACACCCAACGGTGTGAAGAGGATGAAACAAGACTGGGGAGGTTCCTGAGGAGTCACTGTCAGGACCTGCAGAGTGAGTGGGCACGATTCCTACCATGGGCAGAATATGCCCAGAACTTGCTGCGTCACTCCTCTACTGGATTGACCCCCTTCCAGTGTGCTCTGGGTTTTCAGCCAGCCCTGGCCCCGTGGACCCCGGGCGAGATCGACGCTCCTGCAGTTGAAAAGTGGTACCGGCGCGCAGAAGAAGTGTGGAGCGACGCGCATGTGAGACTCCAGCGCACCGCCCATCGTCAAAAGGAACAGGCAGACCGCCACCGCAGTGAGACCCCTGTGTTCACCCAGAGGAGCGGTGTTGGGTTCCGGTGGAGGACATTCTGGATTCCAACATCATCTGTGATTTCCACCTTCGCCGCCCGGACCGACCCGCTCCTTGTCCTCAGGGTCACCTCCCTGGTCGGCGTCGTCCTGTAGCAGGAGCCGCGCGTCCGTGAGGGGGGACGGGCGTGCCTACTGTCACGTCTACTCCTGCGCCTCCCCTCTGGCGCACGACGTCGCCGGAATACTACCCACCGGTCCTGGGATTCATCATTACACACACCTGGCATCCTTCATTACTCTCACCTGCAGATCATCACGATTCACACCTGGACTCCATTACCTTCCTCATTACCTCCCCTTTATATGTCCCTTATGTTCATTCCTCAGTAGGTATTGTTTCCTGTTTTCATGCTGTCTTGTTTCCTGTTCGTTTTTTTATTTAATCGTTTCACCTGCACCTGTTTCTGGACTCACAGCATCATCGTTACAAACTCACCTCGTAGTCCGTAACTAAACCACCCGAGAAGCAGGGCATTAGACCTCTCACTAAAGGCATCAGTTATACTTAAATCCAAACTGTTTTGGGGTTAAATCAATTCCAGTAAATTCAGAAAATCAATTCCAAATTTTCCTCATCGAAAAAACGTTGTGGAGAATTGGAATTTCAGTGTACTTCCTTAATTGACTGAACTTGAAATGGAATTGACTCCAACCCTGCTGGGAATATAATATTCAACCAGACACTGCATTTCCCATTGGACAATATTCAAGTTGGATCAATTCTAGCCTGGTTCCAGAACTGTTTCTGGGGTCTTGCCAATTCCTATGGTAATGACCAAAGAGGCTAACAGATCTGGGACCAGGCTAGATCAACTACAACATGTTAAATGAAACATCAACAAACATGTAAAATAGAAGAAATGACATATCTGTAAACTTACCTTTGATTAGGATACAAAAGCAGAGGCAGACAGTCCGGTAATCATAGCGACGGCATAGACAGGCGATCCTCACACAAGTGTTGTCGACTGTTAAAGTACTGTAAAGTTCAATGGACCATCGAAATCAACCAAATCAGAATCGACTGAAAGTTATTCTGAAGAATGAGGCTAGACTTAAGAGTTAAAAGTGAAAATGAATTAAAAAGTTAAGTACCAACAATAAAGGTAACAGATTCTGTATCACAGGTCCCAGAAACCTGATGCGTTCAGAGACACTTAGAGATGGGTTCTTGTTGCCGCAAGGGGCCGGTTCATATTCACTGACCTGACAGTTCTAGGTTGCATCGGAATGTGAGAATCGGTCATTCTTAATCCAGCATGGATTTATCCCTGCAGAGCAATAGGTTTTGAGTGACATTATCACTTACAAATTAAACAAAGCACATTTTTTTTAAATGAAAAACTCAATTATACTAGCTACATACTAAATAAAATAGACACTGGTCACTGCCTGGCCATCAATAATGAGGCTAGAATGAGAAGGAATATGGCAGAAACTCAACAATGAGGCGTCACACAAACAACTGATTGATCATATGGTGTTAAATCTAGTAGCATAAATTACAAAAGCAGCATTTATTATGATACAAAAAAAATACTTTTGCAACCAAAGGAAATGATCTGCTTCTACTTTCGTAGAGTTTAGTAAAGTGTTTTTATGCATCCAACCAGGCCATCCCTTTTAGCGTCATATTTGGATTAAACTTGCTGTCTTGTAAAAATGGCCTTTTCTCCACCGAGATTCTCCCACCAAAGCCTGGTCGCAGATCAATGTGTGCTCTTGCCTATTCTAATATCAGTTTGGCACGACAATGAGTTGGGTATGATAGAACAGACTGGCAGTGCCATATTTCGGAGTACTATAGACACTCAGAACCAATGAATTGACAACTAGCAAGCTATCCCTTGTTCCTTTTCGTTTTTAACCAATTTACTTTCCTTAATAGATACACTCGTTGTCGTTGCTCTTACCCAGCACTCGTCGTTGCTCTTACCCAGCACTCGTTGTCGTTGCTCTTACCCAGCACTCGTTGTCGTTGCTCTTACCCAGCACTCGTTGTCGTTGCTCTTACCCAGCACTCGTTGTCGTTGCTCTTACCCAGCACTCGTTGTCGTTGCTCTTACCCAGCACTCGTTGTCGTTGCTCTTACCCAGCACTCATTGTGTCTGGATGTTAAATCCATCTCAGTGTTTCTGGTCCTGTGGACCCAAGCGGGTAAACAATTTAGTTTTCACCCTATCAGAGAAGATTGGGAAACATTTGCAAAACATCTATCCCAAATGGCATCTGTGTGTTTTACAAAGTACACACTGTATTATCCTGAGCAGCTGCTTGAGCACAAGCTGTAAAACATTAAACAGTGCCCCCTGTTGGCTGTGAAGGAATACTATAAGCAAACCCCCCCCAAAAAATTGTCATGATGACTTCAAGCCCCAATCTCCAACCCTGACTGAAGCTTTCGGTTGCCAAGTAACAAATCAAGTAATAAATCACCGACAAATAATCTTTAAATTCTTTATTCATAAACTTGATGCAAGTTTACAAATTACTGTACATGGTCAAAATGTCCCTTGAAAACAAAAAAAACAAAGCATGCCAACGGTGCAAAACTTGACAATCTGTCCCAACCATTTGTTGACGACCAGAAAATGATTTTACAATTAGTCTAGAGAGAGAAGACAGATTAACCTTTTTATCAAAAACATTGTTCAGTTACAGAGAAACGTGCAAAACCTATTTAAAAATCACAGAATGAATGACTGAACTGACTCTTCCCAAAGTGAATGAGCTCCTATACCCCGCCCTCCGCCTCTGTCCAGAGATTTGGGCCCTGTCCAGAATCAACCCCTAGCCCCTCTACCTACCCCCCGCCCCCCAGACACTTGTGGAGATCTGAGAAGATTGGACACGTGTAATAAATGTGGCAATATATTCACCTAGCCCCTATCAGAGCATATTGCTTAAACCTATCAAATTTGTATCAGAGTCCGTATCAAGCATCTCAAGAGTATGGGGATCTGATCTAGGATCTGATCCCTCCTTGTCCATGTCATCATTTCATAATTATCTGTGAAGAGAAACGCTCCTAGATCAAGACTCCCACTGTGAGACACTTGATACATACATCCTCAGATCCCACCGGTGTCTGGGGGTAGGTGGGGGGGAGGACTAGGGCTTGTTTTTTGGACAGGGCTTGGGTATCAAGTGGGAAGCAGTTACATAAACGTGAGAGAAAAGTTCTACTGAGCTGAACTAAGTTACTCTAAAAAAAAGATGGGGGAAAATCACACCACAAGACATAAATTCTGTGCAGAAGTAACGGACCAAAGCTTTGGCTTCATTCCAAACGGTACCGGATTCCCTATGTAGGGGCACTACTTTAGACCACAGCTCCTATGGGTCCTGGTCAAAATTAGTGCACTATTTAGGGAATTAAAGGGTACCATTTGGGACGTAATCTCGGTCATACGGAGCCAAGTAGACGTACTACTAAACTACCACCCCCTTCTGCCCTGTCGACCCCTAGAAATGTGAACTACCCGTGGCTTCGTCGTCATTCGCCACCTTTCTGGGAGCCTGTATGATTCAGGTATCAATTGAACAATTTTTTTTTAAAAGGACATAATAGTTACATTTAGAAAGACAGATTTTCCTCTGATTCGGAAAAGGTGAGGTCTTAAAAAATGAAAAGAAGCAGAAAAAAAAAAAAAACTTGATTTGTTAGTTCAGGTGTATTGACTTCTGAGGCACATCCTTGCCATTTTGTGCAAAAAATATACTTACCATTACAGACAAGATATATTTAAAGACCTCCTGTCGCACTCAGAAATAAAAACCCATAGTAGCCTAGCCTAGATATATGTATTAGGGGCTAAAGACAACAAAGACCAGCACATACCCATGTTTCTGGTACAAGCCAAAAAGCATGGAGGTGGACATGCAGATAAGACCCTAGCAGTGTTTCAGATGGCACCCTATTCCCTATATAGTGCACTACATTAGACCAGGGCCCTATAGAACCCTATTCCCTATATAGTGCACTACATTAGATCAGGGCCCTATAGAACCCTATTCCCTATATAGTGCACTACATTAGACCAGGGCCCTATAGAACCCTATATAGTGCACTACATTAGATCAGGGCCCTATAGAACCCTATATAGTGCACTACATTAGATCAGGGCCCTATAGAACCCCATTCCCTATATAGTGCACTACTTTAGACCAGGGCCCTATAGAACCCTATTCCCTATATAGTGCACTACATTAGACCAGAGCCCTAGAGAACCCTATTCCCTATATAGTGCACTACTTTAGACCGGAGCCATATGGGGAGCGATAGGGTGCAATTTAGGATGCATCTTAAGATGTTATTATTTTGCCAGGTCAGGAGAGCTCCTCTCCATACATACTGAACAAAAACACAACATGTAAAGTGTTGGTCCCATGTTTCATGAGCTGAAATTAAAGATCCACAAAATTTTCCATATGCACAAAAAGCTTATTTCTGTCATATTTTGTTCACAAATGTGTTTACATCCTTCTTAGTGAGCATTTCTCCTTTGCCAAAATAATTCATCCACCTGACAGGTGTGGCATATAAAGAAGTTGATTACATGGCATGATCGTTACGTAGGTGCACCTTGTACGAGGGACAATAAAAGGCCACTAAAATGTGCAGTTTTTGCCACAGATGTCTCAAGTTGAGGGAGTGTGCAATTGGCATGCTGACAGCAAGGATTGTCCACCTGAGCTTTTGGCAGAGAATTGAATGTTAATTTTTTTACCATAAGCCGCCTCCAACTTCGTTTTAGAGAATTTGGCAGTACGTCCAACCGGCCTCACAACCACAGACTACGTGTGACCACACCAGCTCCTCTCTACATCTGACTTCTTCACCTGCTAGATCGTCTGAGACCAGCCACCCGGACAGCTGATGAAACTGAGGAGTATTTCTGTCTGTAATAAAACCCCTTTGGGGGAAAAACTAATTCTGATTGGCTGGGGGTGGGCCTGGTTCCCAAGTTGGGTGGGCCTATGCCAAGTCATTTGAAATCCATAGATTAGGGACCAATTCATGTATTTCAATTGACTGATTTCCTTATATGAACTGTAACTCAGTAAAATCATATTTATATTTTTTGTTCAGTATAGTTAACTGCGTTTCAATTTAGGTAGCTATAGAATTTAGAATATATCACCCAATAAAACTAACCCTAATAAAACTCACTACTGGTATACTAGCTCAATGAAAACTCTTTGTCCTTTAATAACTCAAAATATGATCTATTGAAAACATACAACTATGTAAGACTCACAATGCTTCAATCTCCAGTTAAAGCAGACTACGGTAACTAGCTGGTAATGCAACTATGGTAACTAGCTGGTAATGCAACTATGGTAACTAGCTGGTAATGCAACTATGGTAACTAACTGGTAATGCAACTATGGTAACTAACTGGCAATGCAACTATGGTCACTAACTGGCAATGCAACTATGGTAACTAACTGGTAATGCAACTATGGTAACTAACTGGTAATGCAACTACGGTAACTAGCTGGTAATGCAACTACGGTAACTAGCTGGTAATGCAACTATGGTAACAAGCTGGTAATGCAACTACGGTAACAAGCTGGTAATGCAACTACGGTAACAAGCTGGTGATGCAACTATGTGATCCCCTTAAATAGAACACAACAGTGGTCATGACATGACAGGCGCTTGGTGGAGCTAGCTCACTTAACCATTCTAAAAAAAAATATGTTCAGGTGTGATGTAACTGAGGATCAACAGTCGCATCATACAGGACAGCAGGGAGATAGTACGCAGTGGTAGATTTCATCCCAAAATGGCAACTCATTTCCTACATCGTGCAGTATTTTTTGACCAACACGTTTATCAGAAAAAAAATGAATGATCCAGAGTTACTTTGCTTTCGTAAGAATGTTGTCCATATCCTGCTTTTTCATTCCCATAGGGCAAAGGTCAAAAGAAGTGCACTATCTAGGTACTAGGGTGTCATTTGGGAGACCCCTTCCTGCATCCTAGGCACCCACCATTTTGTCACCAATCTGGCACATGATGTTACTGCTGGGACATTTTAAAAAAGCAACAAAAAAAGCCAGCAAGCAGAATAACAATACATTTAAGCATATACTATTTCTTTTAAACAACGTCTGCATTTTGTACCAGTAAATATTACACAAAGTCAGGGGAGAAAAAGGAGCAGCGTCACTAAAGATGACATCATTGAAACGTCTTAAGTGATCCTCCATCTTCCTTCATTTTCGCTTTAAAATCCAACTGTCACCACAGAGAGGTTTCAGTTCAAATCCAACTGTCACCACAGAGAGGTTTCAGTTCAAATCCAACTGTCACCACAGAGAGGTTTCAGTTCAAATCCAACTGTCACCACAGAGAGGTTTCAGTTCAAATCCAACTGTCACCACAGAGAGGTTTCAGTTCAAATCCAACTGTCACCACAGAGAGGTTTCAGTTCAAATCCAACTGTCACCACAGAGAGGTTTCAGTTCAAATCCAACTGTCACCACAGAGGTTTCAGTTCAAATCCAACTGTCACCACAGAGGTTTCAGTTCAAATCCTACTGTCACCACAGAGAGGTTTCAGTTCAAATCCAACTGTCACCACAGAGAGGTTTCAGTTCAAATCCAACTGTCACCACAGAGGTTTCAGTTCAAATCCAACTGTCACCACAGAGGTTTCAGTTCAAATCCAACTGCCAACGCTGTGGCTGGCTGTAAAGCTTACAGCTTCACACTAAAAACAGGTGGTGGTGGTTGTGGATACGAACAAACCATCTCTAGTCAGACCTGTCTGCTGTACAGTAGGTAGGTTCTCTCACCGAGGAGGAACTGAGCAAGATGATCCGTTAGTCGAGCCCAAGTCGTCAAACCAGCGCATGTATGGAAGGAGAAAAAGCTGTTCTCCACATTGAGAGAGATAAGGGAAAACAAAATGTGAAGAGATGATGTGCATGTATAAAAGATGCAGGAGGACCGTCGAGCCCCTCAGTTATAACAGACATTCTGCCCAGGTGAAGGGGGCAGTGGAGTGATGCAGGAGGACCGCCGAGCCCCTCAGTTATAACAGACATTCTGCCCAGGTGAAGGGGGCAGTGGAGTGATGCAGGAGGACCGCCGAGCCCCTCAGTTATAACAGACATTCTCCTCAGGTGAAGGGGGCAGTGGAGTGATGCAGGAGGACCGCCGAGCCCCTCAGTTATAACAGACATTCTCCTCAGGTGAAGGGGGCAGTGGAGTGATACAGGAGGACCGCCGAGCCCCTCAGTTATAAACAGACATTCTCCTCAGGTAAAGGGGGCAGTGGAGTGATGCAGGAGGACCGCCGAGCCCCTCAGTTATAACAGACATTCTCCTCAGGTGAAGGGGGCAGTGGAGTGATACAGGAGGACCGTCGAGCCCCTCAGTTATAAACAGACATTCTCCTCAGGTGAAGGGGGCAGTGGAGTGATGTAGGAGGACCGCCGAGCCCCTCAGTTATAACAGACATTCTGCCCAGGTGAAGGGGGCAGTGGAGTGATGCAGGAGGACCGCCGAGCCCCTCAGTTATAACAGACATTCTCCTCAGGTGAAGTACTAAGGGGGAAGTGGAGTGATGCAGGAGGACCGCCGAGCCCCTCAGTTATAACAGACATTCTCCTCAGGTGAAGTACTAAGGGGGAAGTGGAGTGATGCAGGAGGACCGCCGAGCCCCTCAGTTATAACAGACATTCTCCTCAGGTGAAGTACTAAGGGGGAAGTGGAGTGATGCAGGAGGACCGCCGAGCCCCTCAGTTATAACAGACATTCTCCTCAGGTGAAGTACTAAGGGGGAAGTGGAGTGATGCAGGAGGACCGCCGAGCCCCTCAGTTATAACAGACATTCTCCTCAGGTGAAGTACTAAGGGGGAAGTGGAGTGATGCAGGAGGACCGCCGAGCCCCTCAGTTATAACAGACATTCTCCTCAGGTGAAGTACTAAGGGGGAAGTGGAGTGATACAGGAGGGAGGAGAGACAGTCGAGCCCGTTGTTGGGCCAGGCAGAGGGGAGATACTGGTCTACTGAGCTGACGACAGGCCAAACGGAAGAATTTGCCAGTTGGTTTCCACAAGAAAGATGATATAACTCCCAATAAGTCAGAAGGGAGAAAATAGTTCCAAAAGAAATTAAAAATATATTGTTTGTTTTTTTACCCAAAAAATACATTATGTTCCCAGGGAGAATGAGTGAACTCTTTACCCATCTTCTTTAGGAGGTGTGTACCAGCCTGGAAAAAAAATAACACACAAGGTTGCCACAACAACCACGGATTTGTATAATCATCGTCGTCTATTTTCATTCATGTTTATATGGATCGATAGTCCAATGAGGATCATTTACCATTCTTTTCGTGAATCTGCACCAGGGATTTGTATGACTGTTGTGCCCTGGCAAAACTGTACTGATTCTAGAAGAATATGAGGTGAAAATACAGATTAGAATCATCTTCAACAACCTCAAATGGTGTGACAAAATATCTAAATGTTTACCAACGGTTACAGTCGTTTACCTTATTGGCTCCGAACTGCACCCTGCCTTTTCCTTTGACGAGGGTCGCATTGATCTGCATGATGACGGACTCAATGGAATAGGCACTGCTCCAGCCCTGGAACAACACAAAGAAATACTAATTGGTCTGTCTGAAACCTCATCAGATCAGTGGCAATGAAGGAGAGGAGGTGAGGAGGAGAACAGACTAAAAAATATATATATATTTTTTTAAAGACAATTGAGCAAAGAGAAACAGACAGCTTCTTCAGGAACTTTGGTTAGGGATAAACAATGTATGAATAGTATTAAAATCCAGACCTGTTTTGTGAGAAGCTCCATACATAAGGCCCCTCCGCCAAGAACGTACCTGAAATACAGGACAGAGAAGTACCAAGACTGGTTAACGAACCAGAAAATAATTTGGCCCATCTAATTTTAGTCATTTAGCAGAAGCTAAAGTATGATGAAAAGGACAGACAGACTACTCTAGATCACGTTCAGGGACATGATGAAAAGGACAGACAGAATACACTAGATCACATTCAGGGACATGATGAAAAGGACAGACTACACTAGATCACGTTCAGGGACATGATGAAAAGGACAGACAGAATACTCTAGATCACGTTCAGGGACATGAAGAAAAGGACAGACTACTCTAGATCACGTTCAGGGACATGATGAAAAGGACAGACAGACTACACTAGATCACGTTCAGGGACATGAAGAAAAGGACAGACTACTCTAGATCACGTTCAGGGACATGAAGAAAAGGACAGACAGACTACACTAGATCACGTTCAGGGACATGATGAAAAGGACAGACAGAATTCACTAGATCACGTTCAGGGACATGATGAAAAGGACAGACAGAATTCACTAGATCACGTTCAGGGACATGATGAAAAGGACAGACAGAATACACTAGATCACGTTCAGGGACATGAAGAAAAGGACAGACAGAATACACTAGATCACGTTCAGGGACATGATGAAAAGGACAGACAGACTACACTAGATCACGTTCAGGGACATGATGAAAAGGACAGACAGAATACACTAGATCACGTTCAGGGACATGAAGAAAAGGACAGACAGAATACACTAGATCACGTTCAGGGACACGAAGAAAAGGGACACTAGATCACGTTCAGGGACATGATGAAAAGGACAGACAGAATACACTAGATCACGTTCAGGGACATGAAGAAAAGGACAGACAGAATACACTAGATCACGTTCAGGGACATGATGAAAAGGACAGACAGACTACACTAGATCACGTTCAGGGACACGAAGAAAAGGGACACTAGATCACGTTCAGGGACATGAAGAAAAGGACAGACAGAATACACTAGATCACGTTCAGGGACATGATGAAAAGGACAGACAGAATACAGTAGATCACATTCAGGGACATGATGAAAAGGACAGACAGAATACAGTAGATCACGTTCAGGGACATGATGAAAAGGACAGACAGACTACACTAGATCACGTTCAGGGACATGAAGAAAAGGACAGACAGACTACACTAGATCACGTTCAGGGACATGATGAAAAGGACAGACAGACTACACTAGATCACGTTCAGGGACATGATGAAAAGGACAGACAGAATTCACTAGATCACGTTCAGGGACATGATGAAAAGGACAGACAGAATACTCTAGATCACGTTCAGGGACATGATGAAAAGGACAGACAGAATACTCTAGATCACGTTCAGGGACATGATGAAAAGGACAGACAGAATTCACTAGATCACGTTCAGGGACATGAAGAAAAGGACAGACAGAATACTCTAGGGTAAAAACAGAAGCGTAGGACAATAAGTCCATCCAGACTTCACTGAGTAGCACTCACCCTCCGGACAGCACAGGAGAGACGACCCGTACGAACGGAGGATCAAAAGGAAAGTTATCCTGCAAGAGTCAAACAAGAAAACACATCGATCGCAAAACCTCTTTCCCGCCTCATAAAAACCAATTCATTTATAAAAACAAAATCTAATCAACGAATGAAACTCACTTTATATGAGAAACTGAGCAGAATGTAGTCCACCCCTTCCTTTTCCTTCAGAACCTGCAAGTCACTATGCAACGGACTATCTGGGTCGACCCTGTAAAATAATGACAGGATGATTACACAATATTATCCAGACTTAGACAGCTAGGAAACAGGGGAAGCTACCACAGCTCTAAGAAATAATACCTGGATTTGAATACTTACGTTCTTATTTTGACGTGCCATTCATAAAGACTGTCGTTGACTAGCTCCACTGAATAAATACCTGGAAATGAATAACAAGATATGCAGGTGAACATCACTGTTAAATCAACATGTTATCATCATCAGATCTACAATCACTGAAGGGTTAGGGCCAATGAGGTGCTAAGCCAGGCCAGCACTCACCTGTCTTGTAACTCCGACCTGTCGATCGCTCACCTGTCTTGTAACTCTGACCTGTCGATCGCTCACCTGTCTTGTAACTCTGACCTGTCGATCGCTCACCTGTCTTGTAACTCCGACCTGTCGATCGCTCACCTGTCTTGTAACTCTGACCTGTCGATCGCTCACCTGTCTTGTAACTCTGACCTGTCGATCGCTCACCTGTCTTGTAACTCTGACCTGTCGATCGCTCACCTGTCTTGTAACTCTGACCTGTCGATCGCTCACCTGTCTTGTAACTCTGACCTGTCGATCGCTCACCTGTCTTGTAACTCTGACCTGTCGATCGCTCACCTGTCTTGTAACTCTGACCTGTCGATCGCTCACCTGTCTTGTAACTCTGACCTGTCGATCGCTCACCTGTCTTGTAACTCTGACCTGTCGATCGCTCACCTGTCTTGTAACTCTGACCTGTCGATCGCTCACCTGTCTTGTAACTCTGACCTGTCGATCGCTCACCTGTCTTGTAACTCTGACCTGTCGATCGCTCACCTGTCTTGTAACTCTGACCTGTCGATCGCTCACCTGTCTTGTAACTCTGACCTGTCGATCGCTCACCTGTCTTGTAACTCTGACCTGTCGATCGCTCACCTGTCTTGTAACTCTGACCTGTCGATCGCTCACCTGTCTTGTAACTCTGACCTGTCGATCGCTCACCTGTCTTGTAACTCTGACCTGTCGATCGCTCACCTGTCTTGTAACTCTGACCTGTCGATCGCTCACCTGTCTTGTAACTCTGACCTGTCGATCTCTCACCTGTCTTGTAACTCTGACCTGTCGATCTCTCACCTGTCTTGTAACTCTGACCTGTCGATCTCTCACCTGTCTTGTAACTCTGACCTGTCGATCTCTCACCTGTCTTGTAACTCTGACCTGTCGATCTCTCACCTGTCTTGTAACTCTGACCTGTCGATCTCTCACCTGTCTTGTAACTCTGACCTGTCGATCGCTCACCAGTCTTGTAACTCTGACCTGTCGATCTCTCACCTGTCTTGTAACTCTGACCTGTCGATCTCTCACCTGTCTTGTAACTCTGACCTGTCGATCTCTCACCTGTCTTGTAACTCTGACCTGTCGATCTCTCACCTGTCTTGTAACTCTGACCTGTCGATCTCTCACCTGTCTTGTAACTCTGACCTGTCGATCGCTCACCTGTCTTGTAACTCTGACCTGTCTTGTAACTCTGACCTGTCGATCGCTCACCTGTCTTGTAACTCTGACCTGTCGATAGCTCACCTGTCTTGTAACTCTGACCTGTCGATCTCTCACCTGTCTTGTAACTCTGACCTGTCGATCGCTCACCTGTCTTGTAACTCTGACCTGTCTTGTAACTCTGACCTGTCTTGTAACTCTGACCTGTCTTGTAACTCTGACCTGTCTTGTAACTCTGACCTGTCGATCGCTCACCTGTCTTGTAACTCTGACCTGTCGATCGCTCACCAGTCTTGTAACTCTGACCTGTCGATCTCTCACCTGTCTTGTAACTCTGACCTGTCGATCGCTCACCAGTCTTGTAACTCTGACCTGTCGATCTCTCACCTGTCTTGTAACTCTGACCTGTCTTGTAACTCTGACCTGTCGATCGCTCACCTGTCTTGTAACTCTGACCTGTCGATCGCTCACCAGTCTTGTAACTCTGACCTGTCGATCTCTCACCTGTCTTGTAACTCTGACCTGTCGATCGCTCACCAGTCTTGTAACTCTGACCTGTCGATCTCTCACCAGTCTTGTAACTCTGACCTGTCTTGTAACTCTGACCTGTCGATCGCTCACCTGTCTTGTAACTCTGACCTGTCGATCGCTCACCGGTCTTGTAACTCTGACCTGTCGATCGCTCACCGGTCTTGTAACTCTGACCTGTCGATCGCTCACCTGTCTTGTAACTCTGACCTGTCGATCGCTCACCTGTCTTGTAACTCTGACCTGTCGATCGCTCACCTGTCTTGTAACTCTGACCTGTCGATCGCTCACCTGTCTTGTAACTCTGACCTGTCGATCTCTCACCTGTCTTGTAACTCTGACCTGTCGATCGCTCACCTGTCTTGTAACTCTGACCTGTCGATCGCTCACCAGTCTTGTAACTCTGACCTGTCGATCTCTCACCTGTCTTGTAACTCTGACCTGTCGATCTCTCACCTGTCGATCTCTCACCTGTCTTGTAACTCTGACCTGTCGATCTCTCACCTGTCGATCTCTCACCTGTCTTGTAACTCTGACCTGTCGATCGCTCACCTGTCTTGTAACTCTGACCTGTCGATCTCTCACCTGTCGATCTCTCACCTGTCTTGTAACTCTGACCTGTTCGATCGCTCACCTGTCTTGTAACTCTGTGATCTGTATATCTCCCTGAGTTCCTTCATGAGACGATCAGACGCCTGAACTGAACCAGAAACGGCACCCTGAAACAGGCATCACAACACGGATCAGAACCAGGGTACCTTAGAGCAAGACAAGAGACTATAAAACGGTGGAAATGTTCTCGTTCCCCCCCCCCCCCCGAAAAATAAGAAAGACGCCTTACCGAATGAGCACTTACGTTCAAGTGGTCCTGCCTCTGGTTCTTACGGATCTTCTCTAGGATGGCCAGGTTCTCCTTCAAATCAAAGCACATTCAACTTTATTAATACAGCACATTTTGTACAAAATGCAGTAGGAAGTGCTTCATTAAGATAATAAAAAGTTAGAAAGATAAAAACTAAATGTTAACAAATAGCAAAACAATAGTAAAAATAAGTAATATACAGCAAAGTGTACACAGTACAATGTAACGCTTACTTGCACAATTACAAGAAGCAATTTTCAAAAAACATGCAAGGTAAAGACAGTCTGGGTAACCAGTATAACATTCTACTTCTTGGATCATATTGCCAAAGAGAATTGTCTTTCAGAAATCTCAGCATTCAATATGATTTCCAGAGGAGCTGCTCATTGGTTGTTGGAAATAACATTCATATTTTCCCATGACAACATGCGGAGGAGCCTCGAAAGTAGAATAGGATTTATAACAAAGTCAAAAACAAAAAACGTTTAGCTGTTAGGAAGGAAAGTTGTTTGTTTGTAGTTGGAAATGCCATGAAAGGTGAAAATGTAGGTGAAAATGTAGTTTGACAGAATGGTTTTGTATGGAAAAACAAAAAAATGGTTGCTTAGTAACCAGACACCAACACGATCTGTGGAGAAAGAAAAGTTCCAATATTTATATAACCTTTGTGATTGGAGGATATATCTGTGGTAAAGCGACTCAGGATCAAATCCTAAACTTAACCTTATATTTATATATTTTTACTACATAGCCAAATTTTGACTGTAGTTGTGGTAACTAGTGGAAACGCAAATCATTTCTGCACAAACTGTCAGATACCGTCTCAGGGAAGCTCATCTGCGTGCTCGTCATCCTCACCAAGGTCTTGACCTGACTGCAGTTTGTCGCTGTTACACACTTCCGTGGGCAAATGCTCACCTTCGATGGCCACTGGAGAAGTGTGTTCTCCACGGATTAATCCTGGTTTCAAATGTACCCGGCAGATGGCAGACAGCATGTATGGCGTCGTGTGGGCAAGCGGTTTGCTGATGTCAACAGATTGCCCGATGGTAGCAGTGGGGTTATGGTATGGGCAGGCATAAGCTACGGACAATGAACACAATTGCATTTTATCAATGGCAATGTGAATGCACAGAGATACCGTGAAGAGATCCTGAGGCCCATTGTCGTTCCACTCATCTGCCGCCATCATGTTTCAGCATGATAATCCATGGCCCCATGTCACAAGGATCTGTAAACAATTCCTGGAAGCTGAAAATGTCCCAGTTCTTCCATGGCTTGCATACTCACCAGACATGTCACCCATTGAGCAAGTTTGAGATTCTTTGCATCAATGTGTACGACAGCGTGTTCCAGTTCCCGCCAATATCCAGCAACATCGCAGAGCCATTGAAGATGAGTGGGGACAACATTCCACAGGCCACAATCAACAGCCTGATCAACTCTATGTGAAGGAGATGTCGCGCTGCATGAGGCAAATGGTGGTCACACCAGATACTGACTGGTTTTCTGATCCACATCCCTGTTTTTTTTAAAGGTATCTGTGACCAACAGACGCATAATTGTATTCCCAGTCATGTGAAATCCATAGATTAGGGCCTAATGAATATATTTCAATTGACTGATTTCCTTATATGAAATGTAACTCAGTAAAATCTTAGAAATTGTTGCATGTTGCGTTTATATTTTCGCTCAGTGTAGATAGACATACAGAGAGAGAGCGAGCAAGTCAGACAGAGAGCGAAAGACCGGCAGAGAGCTAGAGACCGACAGAGAGCGAGAGACTGACAGAGAGCGAGAGACCGACAGAGAGCGAGAGACCGACAGAGAGCGACAGAGAGCGAGCGAGCGGAGGGCGAGAGAGAGACCGACAGAGAGCGAGGGAGGGAGAGAGACCGACAGAGGGAGAGAGAGAGACCGACAGAGAGCGAGGGAGGGAGAGAGACCGACAGAGAGAGAGAGAGAGACCGACAGAGAGCGAGAGAGAGACCGACAGAGAGCGAGAGAGAGACCGACAGAGAGCGAGAGAGAGACCGACAGAGAGCGAGCGAGCGGAGGGCGAGAGACCAACAGATCGAGGGAGGGAGAGAGACCGACAGAGCGAGGGAGGGAGAGAGACCGACAGAGAGCGAGGGAGGGGGGAGAGAGACCGACAGAGAGCGAGGGAGGGGGGAGAGAGACCGACAGAGAGCGAGGGAGGGGGGAGAGAGACCGACAGAGAGCGAGGGAGGGGGGAGAGAGACCGACAGAGAGCGAGGGAGGGGGGAGAGAGACCGACAGAGAGCGAGGGAGGGGGGAGAGAGACCGACAGAGAGCGAGGGAGGGGGGAGAGACCGACAGAGAGCGGGGGAGGGGGGAGAGAGACCAACAGAGAGCGAGGGAGGGAGAGAGAGAGACCAACAGAGAGCGAGGGAGGGGGGAGAGACCGACAGAGAGCGGGGGAGGGGGGAGAGAGACCGACAGAGAGCGAGGGAGGGAGAGAGAGAGACCGACAGCGAGCGAGGGAGGGGGGAGAGAGACCGACAGAGAGCGAGGGAGGGGGGAGAGAGACCGACAGAGAGCGAGGGAGGGGGGAGAGAGACCGACAGAGAGCGAGGGAGGGGGGAGAGAGACCGACAGAGAGCGAGGGAGGGAGGGGGGAGAGAGACCGACAGAGAGCGAGGGAGGGGGGAGAGAGACCGACAGAGAGCGAGGGAGGGGGGAGAGAGACCGACAGAGAGCGAGGGAGGGGGGAGAGACCGACAGAGAGCGGGGGAGGGGGGAGAGAGACCGACAGAGAGCGAGGGAGGGAGAGAGAGAGACCGACAGAGAGCGAGGGAGGGGGGAGAGACCGACAGAGAGCGGGGGAGGGGGGAGAGAGACCGACAGAGAGCGAGGGAGGGAGAGAGAGAGACCGACAGCGAGCGAGGGAGGGAGACCGACAGAGAGCGAGGGAGAGAAAGAGGTGTGTATCACAGTAGTCACCTTCTCAATCCCGTCATCCTCTGACTTCTTCCCATGTACAGGCTCCTCCTCCTTCATCTCATAGTGGTCCAGGTCTTCAATATCCTGCTGAACACAAACGCTGTTATCACATATAGAGTTATGCATACACACAAGCAGGGCTCCAGGCTAACTTTCCTCATCACCATCCAAGAATCCTACCTTAGTGCAATTTCAACCATCCCAAACCTGAAGATAAACCATCCCAAATGAATAAAAATATTTGTTGTGTTTTGATATGCCAACATGGGTTCTACTCTAGAACATTCAAATAGACAAAGATGTACCTCTAAAAAAGGCAACATTGGAATAATATGAAATTCATTTTTGTATAAATGTACACTGAACAAAAACAAACTCCAGCCTATAGACAGAAACTAAAACAGGAAGCTCCCGCTCTCAGGTCTGTTCAACGCTGGTCCGACCAATCGGATTCCACGCTTCAAGATTGCTTTGATCACGTGGATTGGGATATGTTCCGCATTGCGTCAAACAACGACATTGACGAATACGCGGATTCGGTGAGCGAGTTCATTAGCAAGTGCATTGGCGATGTCGTACCCACGGCAACTACTAAAACATTCCCCAACCATAAACCGTGGATTGATGGCAGCATTCGCGCGAAACTGAAAGCGCGAACCACTGCTTTTAACCAGGGCAAGGTGACTGGAAACATGACCGAATACAAACAGTGTAGCTATTCCCTCCGCAAGGCAATCAAACAAGCTAAGCGTCAGTATATAGACAAAGTAGAGTCGCAATTCAACGGCTCAGACACAAAAGGTATGTGGCAGGGTCTACAGTCAATCACGGATTACAAAAAGAAAACCAGCCCCGTCGCGGACGAAGATGTCTTGCTCCCAGACAGACTAAACAACTTCTTTGCTCGCTTTGAGGACAATACAGTGCCACTGACACGGCCCGCTACCAAAACCTGCAGACTCAGTGAAGGCACTGCAGCCGACGTGAGTAAAACATTTAAACGTGTTAACCCTCGCAAGGCTGCAGGCCTTGCGGCATCCACAGTTGCGTTCTCAGAGCATGCGCATGGCTGGTGTGTTTACGGACATATTCAATCAATCCTTATCCCAGTCTGCTGTTCCCACATGCTTCAAGAGGGCCACCATTGTTCCTGTTCCCAAGAAAGCTAAGATAACTGAGCTAAACGTCTACCGCCCTGTAGCACTCACTTCCGTTATCATGAAGTGCTTTGAGAGACTAGTCAAGGACCATATCACCTCCACCCTACCTGACACCCTAGACCCACTCCAATTTGCTTACCGCCCCAATAGGTCCACAGACGACGCAATCACAACCACACTGCCCTAACCCATCTGGACAAGAGGAATACCTATGTGAGAATGCTGTTCATCGACTACAGCTCAGCATTTAACACCATAGTACCCTCCAAACTTGTCATCAAGCTCGAGACCCTGGGTCTCGACCCCGCCCTGTGCAACTGGGTCCTGGACTTCCTGACGGGCCGCCCCCAGGTGGTGAGGGTAGGTAACAACATCTCCACCTCACTGACCCTCAACACTGTGGCCCCACAAGGGTGCATTCTGAGCCCTCTCCTGTACTCCCTGTTCACCCACGACTGCGTGGCCATGCACGCCTCCAACTCAATCATCAAGTTTGCAGACGACACTACAGTGGTGGGCTTGATTATCAACAATGACGAGACGGCCTACAGGGAGGAGGTGAGGGCCCTCGGAGTGTGATGTCAGGAAAATAACATCACACTCAATGTCAACAAAACAAAGGAGATGATCGTGGACTTCAGGAAACAGCAGAGGGAGCACCCCCCTATCCACATCAACGGGACAGTAGTGGAGAGGGTAGAAAGTTTTAAGTTCCTCGGCGTACACATCACGGACAAACTGAATTGATCCACCCACACAGACAGCGTGGTCAAGAAGGCGCAGCAGCGCCTCTTCAACCTCAGGAGGCTTGAGAAATTCAGCTTGTCACCAAAAGCACTCACAAACTTTTACAGATGCACAATCAAGAGCATCCTGTCGGGCTGTATCACCGCCTGGTACGGCAACTGCTCCGCCCACAACCGTAAGGCTCTCCAGAGGGTAGTGAGGTCTGCACAACGCATCCCCGGGGGCAAACTACCTGCCCTCCAGGACACCTACACCACCCAATGTCACAAGAAGGCCATAAAGATCATCAAGGACAACAACCACCCGAGCCACTGCCTGTTCACCCCGCTATCATCCAGAAGGCGAGGTCAGTACAGGTGCATCAAAGCAGGGACCGAGAGACTGAAAAACAGCTTCTATCTCAAGGCCATCAGACTGTTAAACAGCCACCACTAACATTGAGTGGCTGCTGCCATACATGTAAAAAATGTATCACTAGCCACTTTAAACAATGCCACTTAATATAATGTTTACATACCCTACATTACGCATCTCGTATGTATATACTATACTCTATACCACCTACTGCATCTTGCCATCTTTATGTAATACATGGATCACTAGCCACTTTAAACAATGCCACTTATATAATATTTACATACCCTACATTACTCATCTCACATGTATATACTGTACTCGATACCATCTACTGCATCTAGCCTATGCCGTTCTGTACCATCACTCATTCATATATCTTTATGTACATATTCTTCATCCCTTTACACTTGTGTGTGTAAGGTAGCTGTTGTGGAATTGTTAGGTTAGATTACTTGTTGGTTATTACTGCATTGTCGGAACTAGAAGCACAAGCATTTCGCTACACTCGCATTAACATCTGCTAACCATGTGTATGTGACAAATAAAATTTGATTTGAACTCAACATGTAAAATGTTGGTCCCATTTTTCATGAGCTGAAATAAAAGATCCCCCAACAAAATCCATACGCACAAAAAACCTATTTCTGTCAGATGTTGTGCAAAAATGTGTTTACATCCCTGTTAGTGAGAATTTCTTCTTTGCCAAGATAATCCATCTACCTGACAGGAATGGCATATCAAGAAGCTGATTAAACAGCATGATCATTACACAGGTGCATCTTGTGCTAGGGCCACTCTAAAATGTGTAGTTTTGTCACACAACGCCACAGATGTCTCGAGTTTTGACGGAACGTGCAATTGACATGCTGACTGCGCCAATGTCCACCAGACCTGTTGCAAGAAAATGTAATGTTCATTTCTCTACCATAAGCAGTTGGAGAATTTGGCAGTACATCCAACCGGACTCACAACCGGAAGACCACGTGTAACCACGACAGCCCAGGACCTCTACATCCTGCTTCTTCACCTGCAGGATCATCTGAGACCAGCGACCCGGACAGCTGATGAAACTGTGGGTTTGGACAACCTAAAGAAGTTCTGCACAAACTGTCAGAAACCGTCTCGGGGAAGCTCATCTGCATACTCGTCGTCCTCACCAGGGTCTTGACCCTACGGTAGTTTGGTGTCGTAACCGACTTCAGTGGGCAAATGCTCAACTTCAATAGCCAATGGCACGCTGGAGAAATGTACTCTTCACGGATGAATCCCGGTTTCTACTGTACCGGGCAGATGGCAGTCAGCATGAATGGAGTCGTGTGGGCGAGCGGTTTGCTGATGTCAAAGTTCTGAACAGAGTGCCCCATGGTGGAGGTGGGGTTATGGTTTGGGCAGGCATAAACTACGGACAACAAACACAATTGCATTTTATCGATGGCAATTTGAATGCACAGAGATGCCGTGACGAGATCTTGAGGCCCATTGTCGTGCCGTTCATCTGCTGCCATCACCTCATGTTTCAGCATGATAATGCACTGTCCCATGTCGCAAGGATCTGTAAACAATTCCTGGAAGTTGAAAATGTCCAACTTGTTCCATGGCCTGCATACACAGGCCACAATCAACAGCCTGATAAACTCTATGCGAAGGAAATGTGCCGCGCTGCATGAGGCAAATGGTGATCACACCAGATATTGAGTGGTTTTCTGATCCAAGCCCCTACTTTTTATTAAAGGTATCTGTGACCAACAGATGCATATCTGTATTCCCAGCCATGTGACATCCATAGATTAGGGACTAATGAATTTATTTAAATTGACTGATTTCCTTATGTGAACTGTAACTCAGTAAAATCTTTGAAAGTGTTACATGTTGCGTTTATATTTTTGTTCAGTATAAATAATTAGCCTACATGTCAAAGTGTAGGTGATAGCCTATGCGTATTGGCTACAGCCTGTCATGTCCAGACAGATGCTTATATGCTTATAACAAATATATTGTAGGATAATTAACATTAACGTCTATAGGCTTGATACTTTGGACATAGGCCACTCAAGGGACGGTTTGTTCATATCGAATGGTCACAAGAGCGTGAGAGTGCCTGTTGCGCAACGCACACGTCACACACCTTGCAATCTGAGCGGAGGCAGTCACTATTTTGTAACTAATTAACCATAAATGTAATTGTTTAAAACCTGGAGGTTTTATGTCATTTTATGGGGCATGTCTTAACCTTGTTTTAAGGAAACCTAACCAAAATAGGACCATAGAAACGTTGAGGGAATTATTTTATAAACATTGAAAACAGCTTTTCTCTCATGTTCTATTGGTTTTCAAAATCAACTTTCTTTCATTGTCCAGCAGCCAAAGACACAATCTTACTCATATTAGCGACCCATGCTAGTTGATGCTAATTCTAGTCATATTAGCGACCCATGCTAGTTGATGCTAATTCTAGTCATATTAGCAACCCATGCTAGTTGATGCTAATCCTAGTCATATTAGCAACCCATGCTAGTTGATCCTAATCCGAGTCATATTAGCGACCCATGCTAATCCGAGTCATATTATCAACCCATGCTAATTGATGCTAATCGTAGTCAAATTAGCAACCCATGCTATTTGACTCTAAATCCTAGTCATATTAGCGACCCATGCTAGTTGATCCTAATCCGAGTCATATTAGCGACCCATGCTAATCCGAGTCATATTATCAACCCATGCTAATTGATGCTAATCGTAGTCAAATTAGCAACCCATGCTATTTGACTCTAAATCCTAGTCATATTAGCGACCCATGCTAGTTGACAATAATCCTAGTCATATTAGCAACCCATGCTAGTTGACGATAATCCTAGTCATATTAGCAGCCCATGCTAGTTGACGATAATCCTAGTCATATTAGCAACCCATGCTAGTTGACGATAATCCTAGTCATATTAGCAACCCATGCTAGTTGACGATAATCCTAGTCATATTAGCGACCCATGCTAGTTGTCGATAATCCTAGTCATATTAGCGACCCATGCTATTTAACAATAATCCTAGTCATATTAGCAACCCATGCTAGTTGACGATAATCCTAGTCATATTAGCAACCCATGCTAGTTGACGATAATCCTAGTCATATTAGCAACCCATGCTAGTTGACGATAATCCTAGTCATATTAGCAACCCATGCTAGTTGACGATAATCCTAGTCATATTAGAAACCCATGCTAGTTGACGATAATCCTAGTCATATTAGCAACCCATGCTAGTTGACGATAATCCTAGTCATATTAGCAACCCATGCTAGTTGACGATAATCCTAGTCATATTAGCAACCCATGCTAGTTGACGATAATCCTAGTCATATTAGCAACCCATGCTAGTTGACGATAATCCTAGTCATATTAGCAACCCATGCTAGTTGACGATAATCCTAGTCATATTAGCGACCCATGCTAGTTGTCGATAATCCTAGTCATATTAGCGACCCATGCTATTTAACAATAATCCTAGTCATATTAGCAACCCATGCTAGTTGACGATAATCCTAGTCATATTAGCAACCCATGCTAGTTGACGATAATCCTAGTCATATTAGCAACCCATGCTAGTTGACGATAATCCTAGTCATATTAGCAACCCATGCTAGTTGACGATAATCCTAGTCATATTAGAAACCCATGCTAGTTGACGATAATCCTAGTCATATTAGCAACCCATGCTAGTTGACGATAATCCTAGTCATATTAGCAACCCATGCTAGTTGACGATAATCCTAGTCATATTAGCAACCCATGCTAGTTGACGATAATCCTAGTCATATTAGCAACCCATGCTAGTTGACGATAATCCTAGTCATATTAGCAACCCATGCTAGTTGACGATAATCCTAGTCATATTAGCAACCCATGCTAGTTGACGATAATCCTAGTCATATTAGCAACCCATGCTATTTGACAATAATCCTAGTCATATTAGCAACCCATGCTAGTTGACGATAATCCTAGTCATATTAGCAACCCATGCTAGTTGACGATAATACTAGTCATATTAGCGACCCATGCTATTTGACAATAATCCTAGTCATATTAGCAACCCATGCTAGTTGACGATAATCCTAGTCATATTAGTAACCCATGCTAGTTGACGATAATCCTAGTCATATTAGCAACCCATGCTAGTTGACGATAATCCTAGTCATATTAGCAACCCATGCTAGTTGACAATAATCCTAGTCATATTAGCAACCCATGCTAGTTGACGATAATCCTAGTCATATTAGCAACCCATGCTAGTTGACGATAATCCTAGTCATATTAGCAACCCATGCTAGTTGACGATAATCCTAGTCATATTAGCAACCCATGCTAGTTGACGATAATCCTAGTCATATTAGTAACCCATGCTAGTTGACGATAATCCTAGTCATATTAGCAACCCATGCTAGTTGACGATAATCCTAGTCATATTAGCAACCCATGCTAGTTGACGATAATCCTAGTCATATTAGCAACCCATGCTAGTTGACGATAATCCTAGTCATATTAGCAACCCATGCTATTTGACAATAATCCTAGTCATATTAGCAACCCATGCTAGTTGACGATAATCCTAGTCATATTAGCAACCCATGCTAGTTGACGATAATCCTAGTCATATTAGCGACCCATGCTATTTGACAATAATCCTAGTCATATTAGCAACCCATGCTAGTTGACGATAATCCTAGTCATATTAGTAACCCATGCTAGTTGACGATAATCCTAGTCATATTAGCAACCCATGCTAGTTGACGATAATCCTAGTCATATTAGCAACCCATGCTAGTTGACAATAATCCTAGTCATATTAGCAACCCATGCTAGTTGACGATAATCCTAGTCATATTAGCAACCCATGCTAGTTGACGATAATCCTAGTCATATTAGCAACCCATGCTAGTTGACGATAATCCTAGTCATATTAGCAACCCATGCTAGTTGACGATAATCCTAGTCATATTAGCAACCCATGCTAGTTGACGATAATCCTAGTCATATTAGCAACCCATGCTAGTTGACGATAATCCTAGTCATATTAGCAACCCATGCTAGTTGACGATAATCCTAGTCATATTAGCAACCCATGCTAGTTGACGATAATCCTAGTCATATTAGCAACCCATGCTAGTTGACGATAATCCTAGTCATATTAGCAACCCATGCTAATTGTTGCATCTTTAGATCTCCCCTTTCATTTCAGTCACATGAAACCGCTCGGATGTGCAGTGGCGTTTTAGAACGGCGCGTTTTAGAACGGCGCGTTTTGCCGAAAATTGCATTTTGGAACATCTGCACGTAGCCTACTGCCGTGTGAATATATTGTTTATCAACATTTTAAACTAAACGTTCAGATCAATTGCATCCGCCTCATTACTGTTTAACATTGTAATTATGTTCAGTGGTTGTATGAATTTAGGATCTATCGTCCAAGAACTGTCCCAGAGTCTGTTTTGAACCGTCCCAGACATGTTTTTCCATCATCCCAGGGATGACAGGACACCCTTAAATTCAAGGCCTGCACACAAGAGAGGTTTTATATAGTATACATACACACAAGATAAGTTATATACAGCATACGCACAATACGTTTAAGATGAATGTGGATATTATCTCTATATGTAATGTTCGTTGTACACAGGTAGGTAAACATGCACACACACACACAAAAACAAACAAACAAAATCGGTACACACACACACCGGTACACACACACCTCGCCCATTTCTTCCTCCTCCTCCTCCTCGGATGTCACTTCATCGGCTGGTCCATGCTACAAAGAGAGAGGAAAAGGAAAGACAAAAAATGGATTGTGAGTTTAAAGACGAGGCATGCCTTCTGACTCAATTTTGGTATGGAACGTTATGGAATGATTATTGCCTTGCGATAGGGCTGTCCCCATCCTTGAGTCACAATATTTAGCTTAGTCTGATACACATTTGAGGCTAACAGTATTTCCATTTCCACTGAAATTTCCACTCATTTCCACTGATTCAAACCAACTGAATATTTGCTGACTTCAAACTGTGGGGGGTTAGCCTACAAACGTGATTCAAATCAGAGTACACCAGTTCTAGATTCTATTTATATGGGGTTGTCAGGTCTACCAAAGAAATAGAATTTAATTCTAGAAAGAGCCCTACCTTGCGCTCTGGGTTGATGGGCCCAGCAGGGAGGGGCTGATCTAGCATCTCAACATCTGGGTGCTGGGGCAGGTTGTACAGCCGACATAGGTCACAGATGAGACGCTTCAGCTGCTGCAGGAGCTGGGGGAAACAAACAAAAAAACAACAGGTCAACTGTCATTCCACAGTATCTCTTTGGAGCAGGGGTCGTTAACAGATGGAAAAACACAAGGAATTCAGTCAAAAATGAGTTTCATGTAGGTAATCTGTTGACCAAGTATTCCCAGGAATAACAAAGAAAAGAGAAAAGTATTGGGACAGTGACAAACTGTTTTGTAGTTTTGTCTCTGTACTCCAGCATTTTGGATTTTAAATGATACAATGACTATGGAGGTTAAAGTGCAGACTGTCAGCTTTCCTTTGAGGGTATTTTCATCCATATTGGGTGAACCGTGTATTGTGTAATTTTGGAGTCACTTTTATTGTAAATAAGAATATAATGTTTCTAAACACTTCTACATTAATGTGGACGCTACAATGATTACGGATAATCCTGATTGAATCGTGAATAATTGTGAGTGAGAAAGTTACAGAGGCATAAATATCTAACAGAGGCCCAAAACACTAACCTCGAATACTATCGTAATGGCGAGAGGTTAGCATGTCTTGAGGGTATGATATTTGTGCGTCTAACTTTCTCACTCATCATTATTCACGATTCATTCAGGAATAGCCGTAATCATGGTAGCATCCACATTAATGTAGAAGTGTTTAGAAACATATTCCATTCTTATTTAGAATAAAAGGAGACTCCAAAATGAGACAATACATTATTTACCATTCATTTCTATTGGGCACAAAATGATCTGAAACACAACCAAAACAAACAACAAATGCATCCAACCAGTTTGTAGAGTAACAAGCTTGATGTAATCATTGTGTGCAAGGAATATGGGACCAAATACTAAACTATTGACTACTTTAATACACATACAGTGGGGCAAAAAAGTATTTAGTCAGCCACCAATTGTGCAAGTTCTCCCACTTAAAAAGATGAGAGAGGCCTGTAATTTTCATCATAGGTACACTTCAACTATGACAGACAAAATGAGAAAAAAAATCCAGAAATTCACATTGTAGGATTTTTAATGAATTTATTCGCAAATTATGGTGGAAAATAAGTATTTGGTCACCTACAAACAAGCAAGATTTCTGGCTCTCACAGACCTGTAACTTCTTCTTTAAGAAGCTCCTCTGTCCTCCACTCGTTACCTGTATTAATGGCACCTGTTTGAACTTGTTATCAGTATAGAAGACACCTGTCCACAACCTCAAACAGTCACACTCCAAACTCCACTATGGCCAAGACCAAAGAGCTGTCAAAGGACACCAGAAGCAAAATTGTAGACCTGCACCAGGCTGGGAAGACTGAATCTGCAATAGGTAAGCAGCTTGGTTTGAAGAAATCAACTGTGGGAGCAATTATTAGGAAATGGAAGACATACAAGACCACTGATAATCTCCCTCGATCTGGGGCTCCACGCAAGATCTCACCCCGTGGGGTCAAAATGATCACAAGAACAAAAATCCCAGAACCACACGGGGGGACCTAGTGAATGACCTGCAGAGAGCTGGGACCAAAGTAACAAAGCCTACCATCAGTAACACACTACGCCGCCAGGGACTCAAATCCTGCAGTGCCAGACGTGTCCCCCTGCTTAAGCCAGTACATGTCCAGGCCCGTCTGAAGTTTGCTAGAGAGCATTTGGATGATCCAGAAGAAGATTGGGAGAATGTCATATGGTCAGATGAAACCAAAATATAACTTTTTGGTACAAACTCAACTCGTCGTGTTTGGAGGACAAAGAATGCTGAGTTGCATCCAAAGAACACCATACCTACTGTGAAGCATGGGGGTGGAAACATCATGCTTTGGGGCTGTTTTTCTGCAAAGGGACCAGGACGACTGATCCGTGTAAAGGAAAGAATGAATGGGGCCATGTATCGTGAAATTTTGAGTGAAAACCTCCTTCCATCAGCAAGGGCATTGAAGATGAAACGTGGCTGGGTCTTTCAGCATGACAATGATCCCAAACACACCGCCCGGGCAACGAAGGAGTGGCTTCGTAAGAAGCATTTCAAGGTCCTGGAGTAGCCTAGCCAGTCTCCAGATCTCAACCCCATAGAAAATCTTTGGAGGGAGTTGAAAGTCCGTGTTGCCCAGCAACAGCCCCAAAACATCACTGCTCTAGAGGAGATCTGCATGGAGGAATGGGCCAAAATACCAGCAACAGTGTGTGTGAACCTTGTGGAGACTTACAGAAAACGTTTGACCTCTGTCATTGCCAACAAAGGGTATATAACAAAGTATTGAGAAACTTTTGTTATTGACCAAATACTTATTTTCCACCATAATTTGCAAATAAATTCATTAAAAATCTTACAATGTGATTTTCTGGAAATGTTTTTCTCATTTTGTCTGTCATAGTTGAAGTGTACCTATGATGAAAATTACAGGCCTCTCTCATCTTTTTAAGTGGGAGAACTTGCACAATTGGTGGCTGACTAAATACTTTTTTGCCCCACTGTAAGAAAATTTGTCCCAATACCTTTGGTACCCTAAAATGGGGGGACTATGTATAAAAAGTGCTTTAATTTCTAAACGGCTCAACCAATATGGATGAAAATACCCTCAAATTAAAGCTGAAAGTCTGCACTTTAACCTCATAGTCATTGTATTATTTAATATCCAAAGTGCTGGACTACAGAGCCAACAACAAAACATTGTCACTGTCCCAATACTTTTGGTGCTCACTTTATGTGATTGTGTCTTAATGTTATCAAGGTATGGAATCTTTTTATTTGAAAATACAAATCTCTTTTTGGGCTTAGTTGTGGTCAATTTGCAGTATACAAATTATTATATTTATGTTCCGGCCCCCTATATTTAGTTGCCTACCCCTGCTTTACAGTAACTTATCAACCAATTATGAGGGAGGTACTAAGATTTTCATAAGAGCCAGAGCGACTTACAGTCAGTGTTCTATGTGGCTCAAGCCTTCCGCATGCTTTGGTTCAGCTGGCGCCTAGCTGAGAACCGAACGAGTGTGCTCGCATACTCCCTTAAATACCTTCGCTTGAAAAACAAGGGAAAAAAGCAGCAATAGTACTGTTTGTCCATCTTGAGATGCCGTAGCCAGTATCCACCTTCTCAAAATAGTCCGAATTAATCTAAGATAATTGAAGAAATCGGTCATTAATTTTGATGTTTTTGCAGAGGAGATCTTAGTCGTGGAATTTTACATCTAACTAAGATGTTTGGTTCAGTATTTCTGTATAGGGGCTCCCGAGAGGCGTCTCAGTGGTAGTGGCGTCACTACAGACCCTGGTTCGATTCCAGGCTGTATCACAACTGGACGTGATTGGGAGTCCCATAGTGGGGTGCACAATTGGCCCAGCGTCATCCGTGTTAGGGTTTGGCCGAGATAGGCCATCATTGTAAATAAGAATTTGTTCTTAACTGACTTGCCTAGTTAAATAAAAATGAAGGTTAGATTTCAAATGAAAAAATGTGCATGAAAACAATTTGCTCTTTGAGTGACACAGACTTAATTGAAGAATCCCTACTGTTGACGAATCCCTACTGTTGACGAATCACTGAATCCCTACTGTTGACGAATCACTGAATCCCTACTGCTGACGAATCACTGAATCCCTACTGTTGACGAATCACTGAATCCCTACTGTTGACGATTTCACTGACGAATGGGTGTAGACTTCAGCTTGCCTCGAAAAACGTTTCAGACAGAAAAAAACAAACTTTGCCAAATACCAAGACTAAAAAAAACATCACAAAATGTCATAATACATATGCGAAACGTTCCAAACTGTTTCTCGGATGGGAGGCACACGGACACCTTCAGTCAGTAGAGCATGGCTCCAGAGTGGCGCAGCAATCTAAGGCACTGCATCTCAGTGCTAGAGGCGTCACTACAGACCCTGGTTCGATTCCAGGCTGTATCACAACCGGACGTGATTGGGAGTCCCATAGGGCGGCGCACAATTTGCCCAGCGTCGTCCGTGTTAGGGTTTGGCCGAGGTATTAAATAAGCATTTGTTCTTAACTGAATTTCCTAGTTAAATAAAGGTTCATTTTTTTTTTAAATGCAGCTTACAACTGCAAGGGTAGTGGGTTCATGTATGCACGTATTGACTAATTCACTTCGGGTAAAAGGCATATATAGTGTGACGGACCCTTTTTACAATCAACCAATTTTGTAGGTGATATTAGGGCCTATGCCTTCTGTGAGAGCCGGTAGCTACATCCTACAGCACATAGTGTTGAAGATGAAGGAAGAAAAGTCCACAGTCTACACACACACACAGGTAAGTGACTTACCAAAGATGTTCCTTTTCTGACATCTTCCAGGCGCTCCAACACCTCTGTCAGACTTGGGTCATCAGAGTCAACAAACCAGATTGGGGGTGTAGAGGGGTATGACTCCTGGGAGGGATGATCAATTGATCACATCATTATTTGGTAAAGCTCTAATGGAACAGGACTGAACTGTAGCTAGTAGGTGGAGCTACTTCAGAATAAAAGGAATGATATTTGACATATAGAAGCATCGATAAATATGCAACACGCACTACCTACCTAGTAGCGCTGACTTGTAACGTTATGTCCTGGTTTTTAGTTAGCTAGCTAATGTGAACAACCCTTTTACGCAGGACTATTCTTTATCTACATTAGTCAGCAATTGTGTTCGCAGGTCACGTTACCTTTTGACAAGTTATTGTATAAGTAAAATAAGGTACAAATATCAGATACATTTTATAGATTGGCCTTGTGGCAAAAGGCATTCTGAGTTTTTTTTAGACGCATTAGCCTACTAGCTAACATTAGCTTAACAACCAACGGTAACGTTTACAAATATGATATTATTTCTTGTTTTCTAACGAGTTAGCTAATTATACCTGGACATATGGCCCCTTTATTAGAGTATAAACTAACTGAAAAGTCTCAACACATTTATATATTATGTGGCTAGCTAATGATCTCCAAAAACAAAGCTAGCTTAGCTGATTTGTGTTTTCGCAGTGTTCGGCTTGAGAAATCCAAATTCGTCATGTTTATCGCCCTGTGCCTGTGCTAGCTAACTAGCTACGTTAGCTAGCTAGTTTCTTTCTTACCGTGATGTTGCAATGTATTATCAACAGTTTTTCACCGGTTACATTAAACTGACAACTAAGCTCATCAGGCTTCCAATCGATAATTCTGAAACGTTCGTGGTTTGGGTCAAAAATTGACTCCAAAAACTTCAATTCGGCCTTCAGACCCGAAACCGACATCTTCCACTCATCTCAAACCAGGCAGTCCGCTGGGGAGGGGGGAAGTTGGGGCATATTGAGACCGCGTAGTCGGGGCTGGATCTCGCACGTTAGCGTGAGAGCAACAACAAAATAGTGTGTGGTCCCAATGTTTCTGAATACGTAACGGGTGAAGTAGATAGATGTATGGTTAATATTGATTGAGATCAAATTCTGTAAAAAAAATATATATGTAAAATGTATTTTTTTGCACAATGCTGAGCCAGTGCAGGGCACTTATTGAGATGGGATCTCAGCACCATCCTGAAAGGCCATGAGGCTCACAGTCCTGTCAGATAAACCAAATTCCTCTGGTAGGTATGGTCATCATACTGGCCGCTATTGTGATTATTCAGCAAGGTAGAACCTAGATGGAATCTGAAATATAGGCTACCTATGTACACTGAACAAAAATATAAATTCAACATGTAATGCGTTGGTTTCACAACCCAGATATGTGTTTACATCCCTGTTAATAGGCATTTCTCCTTTGCAAAAATAATCAAATCACCTGACAGGTGTGGCATATCAAGAAGCTGATTAAACAGCATGATCAGTACACAGATGCACCTTGCGCTGGGGACAATAAAAGGCCACTTTAAAATGTGCAGTTTTGTCACACAACACTATGCCACAGATGTCTCAAGTTTTGAGGGAGCGTGCAATTGGCATGTTGACTGCAGGAATGTCCACCAGACCTGTTGCCAGATAATTGAATGTTCATTCCTCTACCATAAGCCGCCTCCAGCGTTATTTTAGAGCATTTGGCAATACCTGCAACCGGACTGACAACCACAGACCACGTGTAACCACGCCACCCCAGAACCACCACAACCGGCGGGATAGTCTGAGGCCAGCCACCCGGACAGCTGATGAAACTGGGTTTGCACAACCTTTCAGAAACTGTCTCAGGGAAGTTCAATTGCGTGCTCGTCGTCCTCACCAGGGTCTTGACCCAACTGCAGTTTGGCGTCGTTAACCGACTTCAGTGGGCAAATGCACACCTTTGATGGCCACTGACACGCTAGAGAAGTGTGCTCTTCACGGATGAATCCCGGTTTCTACTGTACCGGGCAGATGGCAGACAGCATGTAGGGAGTCATGTGGGTGAGCGGTTTGCTGATGTCAATGTTGTGAACAGAGTGCCCCATGGTGGCGGTGGGGCTATGGTTTGGGCAGGCATAAGCTACGGACAACGAACACCATTGCATTTTATTGATGGCAATTTGAATGCACAGAGATACCGTGACGAGATCTTGAGTCCCATTGTCGTGCCGTTCATCCGCTGCCATCACCTCATGTTTCAGCATGATAATGCACGGCCCCATATCACAAGAATCTGTAAACAATTCCTGGAAGCTGAAAATGTCCAACTTTTTCCATGGCCTGCATACACAGGCCACAATCAACAGCCTGATCAACTCTATGTGAAGGAAATGTGCCCCGCTGCATGAGGCAAATAGTGATCACACCAGATACTGACTGGTTTTCTGATCCACGCCCCTACTTTTATTTAAAGGTATCTGTGACCAACAGATGCATATCTGTATTCCCAGCCATGTGAAATCCATAGATTAGGGCCTAATGAATTTATTTAAATTGACTGATTTCCTTATATGAACTGTAACTCAGTAAAATCTTTGAAATTGTTGCATGTTGCGTTTATATTTTTGTTCAGTGTAGAATTATTATTATAGGACTACAGTAATTCTCATGATGGAGGATTGTTGTCATTATTTTAATGAACAATACAAATGTTAATTTATATATTTCTCTTTATTTAACCTTTGTCTTCCAAACACCTGAAACATAGCAATAGAACAAATCATAATTAATTCTATGCTATGAACAAGCATGCAAGTGAACACTTTGCGTCCATTCTAAAGGGGTCAGTGTAGACCTACTGTACACGGAGTGTACAAAACATTAAGAACACCTTCCCCTAAGAACAACCCTCTGAATGGCACAAGCATTTACAAGCATTTCGCTACACCTGCAATATCATCTGCTAAACATGTGTATGCGACCAATAACATTTGATTTGATTTTGGCACACATGCCTTATATTCAATTAAACAATTTCCTTCCAAGTGTAACGGATGTGAAATGGCTAGCTAGTTAGCGGTGGTGCGCGCTAATAGCATTTCAATCGGTTACGTCACTCGCTTTGAGACCTTGAAGTAGTGGTTCCCCTTGCTCTGCAAGGGCCGCGGCTTTTGTGGAGCGATGGGTAACAATGCTTCGTGGGTGACTGTTGTTGATGTGCAGAGGGTCCCTGGTTCGCGCCCGGGTCGGGGCGAGGGGACGGACTAAAGTTAAACTGTTACACAACCAGTCTCTCAACATGTTCTTTCACTAGTGTGGTGGGTTTGACAATCATAGCAACCGACCTTAATGAACAAATAAATAGGTAGAAATCAGGTGTCTTCACACCCCCTCAACTACAGTGAGAATTTGGGCTGAGTGATTAACCGACCTGCCATTCATTTTTTTGTTTTCAAACAACTAATTGACCAAGGTCCGTTCAATTATTTGAATTGCATTTCGTTAGATCAAGCCCAAACTGTGCGATGTAGTAGGGATTTGCAGTTTCTAACAGGCCAATATTCGACAAAGTTTAGCACAGAAAACGTGGTAATTAACTACAATGACCATAATCCATTGCGTGCCTACTTGTCCAGTCTGAGACTGAGAGAAGAGACTGAAGAACATACAATCAAGAGGGTCTCTACCTGAAAATACATGACCTAAGATTGATAGTGGTATTCAGCATTCATAAAAGTATGCCTTATTTACCTTGAAGAACTACTAAAATATAGATTTTGTCATGAGATAATGACTTGGAATTGAATAATATTTATCGAATAAGCCTAAAACAAATGTAATATACACAACATAAATATTTTATTAAATTTAAGTTAATAAGTGATAAGCAGTAATGGACAGTCACTACCATCATGGGACTTTAATTAATTGTTTTATTCTGTGTTGTTACAGCATTCAACCCACATAATGCACAGTGCTTTTCATGTCTAAAAAAATTATCGAAATCGAAAACCAGGATAATCTTTAAAAAACAAAAAACCTTAGAGCTGAAATATCATTAGGTGTCAATCATTTTATCTGATATTCCACACTATAATGAACAGTCCTATATCAAAAGAAAGCTGTCGTCATTCAATGCAGTTCTTCAATCTTGTCAACAGATGTTAGTAAACCCCTTTATTCTTCCTATATATGGAACAAAAATATAAACTCAACATGCAACAATTTCAAAAAATTTACTGAGTTACGGTTCAGTCAATTGAAATAAATAAATGAGGCCTTAATCTATGGATTTTACATGACTGGGCAGGAGAGCCGCCATGGGTGGGCCTGGAAGAATTTTGCTACACTCGCATTAACATCTGCTAACCATGTGTATGTGACAAATAAAAATTTGATTTGATTTGGAAGGGCATTTGCCCATGCACTGGGGAGCCAGGTCCAGCCTAATCAGAAATTAGTTTTTCCCCACAAAAGGGTTTTATTACAGACAGAAATACTCCTCAGTTTCATCAGCTGTCCGGATGGTTGGTCTCAGACGATCCCGCAGGTGAAGAAGCCGGATACGGAGGTCCTGAGCTGGCGTGGTTACACGTAGGCTGCAGTTGTGAGGCCGGTTGGACGTACTGCCAAATTCTCTAAATTGATGTTGGAGGCGGCTTATGGTAAAGAAATTCTCTGGCAACAGCTCTGGTGGACATTCCTGCAGTCAGCATGCCAATTGCACGTTCCCTCAAAACTTGAGACATCTGTGATATTGTGTTGTGTGACAAAACTGCATATTTTAGAGTGGCCTTTTATTATCTCCGCATCAGGTGCCCCTGTGGTAATGATCATGCTGTTTAATCATCAGCTTCTTGATAATCCATCCACCTGACAGGTGTGGCATATCCTGGCAAAGGAGAAATGTTCACTTAACAGGGATGTAAACAAATGTGTGCACAACATTTTAGAGAAATAAGCTTTTTTTTGGTGTGTTTATAGAAAAAATTCTGGGATTTTTTTATTTCAGCTCATGAAACACTTGACATGCTGCATTTATATATTTCTGTTCAGGATAATAAGCCAAGGTGTAATCATTGGAGCCTGTGTGCCTCTCTCTCTCTCTGTTCATCCAATCATTGACATAACTGCCCACGCCCTCAGGAGAAGGTTCAAAAAGTTCAAGGCAGGACAGCCAATGCGATTGAGATCTCTCTCTCGCCCTCGAGCAAGGCACTGAACCCTGATAGCTCCTGCAAGTCACTATGGGTAACAGTGTTTGCTAAATGACTCAAATGTAATAAACAGTTGGACGTTCTCCAAATAACAGCTAATGAACAACTTAAGAGATTCCTCCGCTACACTACTACCTTTCCTGAATTTGTTTCCCGTCAGCGCTATAGGTTCAACTCAAAAGCTCATTTACTCAAGAAAGGAAAATGGACTATGTTTATCAGACATCCTTGAGACCAACTAGGAGTCAGAGTCATATGTAGTTTTAATATAGGTCTGTAACTTTTTCCCGGACTTCTCCCACTCACTCCTTGATACTCTGAATTTCCGTCTGTGACGGAAAACTACGTCACGTTGTCTCATGAAGTCTACATCAATGGTTGGTAGCTCTAATAGTTATAATATAAAGCCTTGACTGAAATGCAATTACTGTTAGCACACAAGAGAAAGTAGTTAGGACCGATACACTCAATACGTTAATCCACCAGTCAGAAAATGGGGAATATATTTTAAAAAACTCACTCAGACACAAGATGCAACAAAAACTGTTTATCCATCAGTGAAAGATAAAAAAAATAATATAAAAACACAACAAAAAAATTCCCTAAAAGTCATTACTTATCATGGAGACAACAGTTTCCTGAACGATCATATAACATTACTCTCCATCTGCTCATAGCATGTACATATAGACTGTATACAGTGCCTTTGGAAAGTATTCAGACCCCTTGACTTTTTCCACATTTTGTGACGTTACAGCCTTATTCTAAAATGGATTAAATAAATACAAATCCTCAATCTACACACAATTTCCCATAATGACAAAGTGAAAACAGGTTTTTAAAAATGTTTGCAAATGTATATATATATATATATATATTATATATATATAAAAAAGCTGAAATACATTCACATAAGAATTTAGACCCTTTGCTATGAGACTCGAAATTGAGCTCAGGTGCATCCTGTTTCCATTGATCATCCTTGAGATGTTTCTACAACTTGATTGGAGTCCACCTGTGGTAAATTCAATTGACTGGACATGATTTGGAAAAGCACACACCTGTCTATATAAGGTCCCACAGTTGACAGTGCATCAGAGCAACAAAACAAAAAACAAGCCATGAGGTTGAAGGAATTGTCCATAAAGCTCCGAGACAGGATTGTGATGAGGCACAGATCTGGGGAAGGATACCAAAACATTTCTGCAGCATTGAAGGTCCCCAAAAACACAATGGCCTCCATCATTCATAAATGGAAGAAGTTTGGAACCACCAAGACTCTTGTTAGAGCTGGCCGCCTGGCCAAACTCAGCAATCGGGCGAGAAGGACCTTGGTCAGGGAAGTGACCAAGAACCCGATGGTCACTCTGACAGAGCTCCAGAGTTCTTCTGTGGAGATGGGAGAACCTTCCAGAAAGATAAGCATCTCTGCAGCACTCCACCTATCAGGCCTTTATGGTAGAGTGGCCAGACGAAAGCCACTCCTCAGTAAAAGGCACATGCCAGCCCTCTTGGAGTTTGCCAAAAGGACCCTCAGACCATGAGAAACAAGATTCTCTGGTCTTATGAAACCAAGATTGAACTCTTTGGCCTGAATGCCAAGCATCACATCTGTAGGAAACCTGGCACCATCCCTACGGTGAAGCATGGTGGTGGCAGCATAATGCTGTGGGGATGTTTTTCAGCAGCAGGGACTGGGAAACAACGACCCTAAGCACACAGACAAGACAACGCAGGAGTGGCTTCGGGACAAGTCTCTGAATGTCGAGTGGCCCAGCCAGAGCCCTGACTTGAACCCGATCTAACATCTCCGGAGAGACCTGAAAATAGCTGTGCAGCAACGCTCCCCATCCAACCTGACAGAGCTGGAGAGGATCTGCAGAGAACAATGGGAGAAACACCCCAAATACAGGTGTGCCAAGCTTGTAGCTTCATCCCCAAGAAGTCTCGACGCTGTAATCGCTGCCAAAGATGCTTCAACAAAGTACAGAGTAAAGGGTGTGAATAATTATGGAAATGTGATATTTCAGTTTATTTTAATAAATATGCAAACATTCCTAATAACCTGTTTTTTTTGCTTTGTCATTACAGGCTATTGTGAGTACATGAGATTTTTTTCTTTGTAATCCATACAAATGCACTGGATACCTGTGTTTTATTTATCCATGGCAACGTTATTAATATTTACCTCATTTCAAGTCATTGATATATCTCTACTTATGTTATTATAGTACAGAATACATATTAAAAACACATAC
This sequence comes from Salvelinus namaycush, assembly GCF_016432855.1. Classification (NCBI taxonomy): domain Eukaryota; kingdom Metazoa; phylum Chordata; class Actinopteri; order Salmoniformes; family Salmonidae; genus Salvelinus; species Salvelinus namaycush. Next base: position 49,752,774 of record NC_052327.1, on the reverse strand, counting down.
AGAAGGGAACCAGGGTAGATCATGGTCAATGAGAAATGTCTTTCAAAAGCTGTGGAAACAACATATCCAACAACAACATGGAAGATTGAATATAGCCGACTGTCAAAAGGACTACAGTTCTGGTCACAGGGTGTGTCCCTGAAATGGAACCCTATTGTCTATATAGTGCCTTACTTCAGACCAGGTCTGCATTTGAAATGGCACCCTATATAGTGCATGAGAAGTAGTTCACTATCGGGAATGGGCTTTGGTTAAAAGTAGTGCACTACATAGGGAATAGGTGCCATTTGAGAGATAAAAAAAAATCTACAGAGCATTGTAAATGGTAAGCTTGGACACATTTGTATTTAACATCAATTACCACACATACTGTTATGTGACTTTATGTACACAACATTGCACACGGTCTTATCTTGACTCACGAATTCACCAAAACCACACCTATTGACTCACTACACACAGAAACGTTGTTTTGTTCTGTTGCACGTACTAGAATTAAACAGTAAAGAACCAAGGCTTCTGTCAACCTAACAGAGCATTGTTACTACAGATGGACATGGTTAAGGATTGTAGCCTGGTTAAACCAGACACTCACCACTAACACTGGTGAAACGTAAATGACATCCGTTCAGATGCCAGGCTAAAGAGATTATAGTCTACAGGATAGGTTACACTATGTGATTTTTTTTTCTGGTGCAATATTAATTCATTACAACACAATCTATCATCTGGGTGGTGCCTATATATCAATTTACAAACATACACGGGCTTCTCTGATGTTCATCATTTTATGATCACAAGTTGATCTGTAAATTCACGTTTACGTTGCTCCAGTGCATGTGAAAGTGAATGCAGCAAGTACTGAGGTTGAAATTCCAGTTTTAGTGAATGGTTCTATGTGCCTCGAATAAAACACATTAGAAGCCTCTACAAACATATAATACCAACAACCAGAGAGACAAAGAACTGAGCTGCATTCACACACATCATAGAAAATATACAGGGAAAGGCAGGTCTGTACAAACCCCCCCCACCCCAAAAAAATTGAGAAATATTTAAAAAGAAAATCATATTGAATATCATCACACAAATCAGACAAGACAAATCACAGGATTTTGAAATAACTGTCGTTCATGTACACATTCACATTTGTTTCAAGTCTAATACTGTATACACATTTTTGTAATATCTATTCATCAAATAATTTTTCATTTAAGAGTTATTGAGGCTAAAGACAAAGGCTAGATAGTTATTTTCTTACATTTTCAGTTCATAAAATGAGATATGTGTCAACAATATTATATTTTTTATATACCATTTCACATCTATACTCATGGGTTCTGATTAGACGGAGTACACCTACGACCTGGAAGTTACGTTTTCGTAGCAGGTTAGGTTAATTTACACAGCAGGTTAGGAGACTTAGGTTATGGTTAGGAGGAAAAGGGTTAGGATTAGCTAAAATGCTCTCCTAACCTGCAACGAAAAGTCCCTTCCGGTTGTAGCTGTACTCCCTCTAGTCATAACCACACTCATGTACTAACGTTGACAACCACATTTTGCTTTCGCTCGTCAAGGTTACAATCCACCATTACCCAGAGCAAAACGGATTGTTATGACGTCACTGATGACACCATTACAACCAACTTTGCCCCCTGGGTAATATGGTCATTTCTTTGTTGTTGTTGCATTCTCTTCACAGGGTTCACTTTAGGATTAGTGAGAGGATTGACCAATGGGAATAAACGTTCATAACATCTACTAAAAGCAAATACAATATCTTCAAATGGGGGAAGACTACATTTACAACTTAATTCTTAACTGGGTTAGTTGCCATACTTACTTGGAATGTTCCATCCTATGCAAACCTGAACACTGTACGTGTGTGTTTTAAATGACTTGTTATTATCAAACACCTATTCTTTGTTTTACTGATAGTCAATAGCATAATGACTGTAAAAAAAAAAACTCCCCGTAACCTGAAATGTAAAATGGTAAGGAACTAGTAGACACTTCTAACATGGCTTTGCTATGACTTGTGACTGGAGATGAAGAAGCCAACAGCAGTCTGGTATTTCCACTCTAGGCAATGCTAGCCAAAGACTGACATGTAGCTATTACCTATCCAGCAACTAGGTAAGATCTAAACACACAGACTAGAAATAGACTTCTATTGTATTTCTATCCATTTCTATGTCTAAAACAAGGTAGATGGATATCACACCTTTCCTGAGAATCTAAATACAATTCAACATGGACAAAATTGCGCTAATCGTTTTTTAAATACGATTAAAATAAGATTTTTCCTGCATTTTTTTGTCATGTCCACGTGGCCAGACTGTATCCTTTATAATAATACAGCACTGCAAAAACAAGTATAGACTGTTTCTCAAAAACAAGACATCACAATCCTACTAGTTTCTGCTAAGCTCCTTCCATAAAATAAAACATCTTTCCAAAAGCAATGACAGATCACTCACTAAACCCATAATATTTTCTGAAACATGGCATTGGCTCTAGTAAGACTGTGTTATAATCTTTTATTCAAAGCGAATCAGAATTACGGGGCAGTGCGAGTGTCTGTCTGGCACATGGAAGCAGAGAAATTCAGCTTGCGTGGACAATGTGTAATAATAACTATGTGCATGGTTAAAGTGTTGGTCCATCCTAGGGGATAGATGTGGGAGTTCAGTAAAACATATTATTCCTACACTTAGGGGAACCTTTTGAAGCAAAATCAAAACATTACATCATATTCTGAATTGCACCCTAAATTGTGAATTTTGTTCTCATTTGATGATCATCTCTTTTCATCTCTCGGTCTGTCCCTCACCTACCCTGTGTGGCTCCGTTTTATCCCTCATGCCAACTGACAATTCCATAAGGAGTTGACGAGAAATAGACTGGCACCCTGGCTCTCTCTCACCCTCTCCTCCACCCTGGCTATATCTCACCTCCCTCTCACCCTCCCCTCCACCCTGGCTATATATCTTGCACCCCTTTCACACTCCCCCCATCTCCCACCCTCACCCTCTCCTCCACCCTGGCTATATCTCCCCCCCCTCTCCTCCACCCTGGCTATATCTCCTCCCCCTCTCCTCCATCCAGGCTATATCTCCTCCCCCTCTCCTCCATCCAGGCTATATCTCCTCCCCCTCTCCTCCACCCTGGCTATATCTCCTCCACCCTGGCTATATCTCCTCCCCCTCTCCTCCATCCAGGCTATATCTCCTCCCCCTCTCCTCCACCCTGGCTATATCTCCTCCACCCTGGCTATATCTCCTCCCCCTCTCCTCCATCCAGGCTATATCTCCTCCCCCTCTCCCCCTCTCCTCCACCCTTGCTATATCTCCTCCATCCAGGCTATATCTCCTCCCCCTCTCCTCCACCCTGGCTATATCTCCTCCCCCTCTCCTCCACCCTGGCTATATCTCCTCCCCCTCTCCTCCACCCTGGCTATATCTCCTCCCCCTATCCTCCATCCAGCCTATATCTCCTCCCCCTATCCTCCATCCAGCCTATATCTCCTCCCCCTCTCCTCCACCCCTCCACCCTGGCTATATCTCCAACCCCCTCTCCTCCACCCCTCCACCCTGGCTATATCTCCAACCCCCTCTCCTCCACCCTGGCTATATCTCCTCCCCCTCTCCTCCACCCTGGCTATATCTCACCCCCCCTCCACCCTGGCTATATCTCAACCCCCTCTCACACTCCCCCATCTCCCACCCTGACACTCTCCTCCACCCTGCCCTACATGCCCGGGTCGTCGTAGTTGTAGGTGGGTGCCTGTGAGTACTGGGGTTGTTGCTGCTGCATGGCTCCCTGCGCCACCCCCACAGCAGCCTGCTGCGCTGCCTGCTGGACGTGAGGGTTCTTCCAGGCCCCGGTGGTCCACTCCTCCTGGGCTTTACTCATACTGCCCCCAGTGCCACGGTACATGTTGTGCACCTGGAGAGAGTCAGAGAGATGGTATTAGATTGAGTTATATTACTGTAGCTAGTGTGTGAGAGAGACATACAGAATACTGGCCCGGTGCCACTGTACATGTTGTCAGGGAGACATGATGTGTGAGTTAAATTACTGCAAGTCATACAGAGGTCTTGAGAATGAATACGGTCTTTTCTCTCCTAGACAAAAACATATTTTTTGTTGATGTGTCTTCTCACTTTTGTTTATTTCACTTGCTTTGGCAATGTAAACATGTGTCCCATGCCAATAAAGCCCTTTCAATTGAACTGAATTGAGAGAGCGAGCAAGAAAGTCAAACAGAGAACAGAGAGAAAGAGGACTGTCCTTCGGTGCAACGGTACATGTTTTGCACGTGGAGAGAGAGAAAGTGTGAGAGACATACAGACACACAGTCAGGTCCAAAATTATCGGCACCCTTGATAAAGATGAGAAAAAAAACTATAAAATAAATAATGAAAATACTGATCTGAAATGGAAACTCATATTTTATACAATTGCTCAGAGAAATAGATTTTGTTTAACTAGTTAAACAACAACAGAAAGAATTAATTAAATAAAAAAATAGGGCAAAAACATTGCCACCCCTGTACCCCAGAACCCTCCCCTTGGTACCCCAGAACCCTCCCCTTGGTACCCCAGAACCCTCCCCTTGGTACCCCAGAACCCTCCCCTTGGTAGGATAACAACACTGCACTTTTTCTAAAATGTTTTATGAGTTGGAGAACACATTGGGAGGGATTTAGACCATTCTTCCATACATAATCTTTCCAGATCCTTGATATCCTTTGTCTGCGCTTATGGACTGCCCTCTTTAATTCAAGCCACCTGTTTTCAATGGGGTTCAATCATGGCTGGGAGACTGAGATGGTTATTGCAAAATGTTGATTTTGTGGTCAATTAACCATTTCTTTGTGGATCTTGATGTGTGCTCGGGGTTATTGTCTTACTGGAAGATCCACTTGTGGCCAAGTTTCAACCTCCTAGCAAAGGCAACCAGGGTTTTTAAATGTCCTAATACTGTGTAAAGTTCATGATGCCGTCGACCTTAACCTGAGCCCCAGGACGGAAGCAAAATAGCCCCATAACAGCAAAGATTTATTACCTTATTTTACAGTACATAGAGGGTATTTTCTTCCCCACTACTGGTGTGTGTGTGTGTGTGGCCAAACACCTCTATTTTCATATAATTTGACCATATAAATGCCAATACTTTTGGACCAGACTGTATATAATACTGGCCCCAGTGTCACGGTACATGTTGTGGACCTGGAGAGAGTCAGGGAGAGATTGAGATGATGTTAGAGATTCATATTACTGCTCGTCAAACAAAAAAAAGGTAAAAAAGTCAGATCAGGCAACAACAAAAAATATATCTTCAACGGCCCCATCGTCTCTGGTTGTGGACCTGCATGAGTCAGAGATATTTATGGATTCATTTTTTATTATTTTTAACTGGGGCATATTAACTAACATTTCAGTGTTCAAACATCAATGAGGGGTTAAATGTGCCCGAGTTCGCAAAAGGGATTATTTTTAACCGCCAGTCCCTGAGACTTTGTGAGTCATATTACAGCCAAGTCAAACTGAGGTCACCAAGAAATAAATACTGTCTTTGCTCTAAATAAGATCTGATCTCCTGTTACTATAGCAGCTCATCAGATTTTTTTCTAGAGCGCATGGTCAGAGGGCCCGGAACATAATTGCAAATAATTAGTAGACTGCAAATTGACCACAAGAAGGCCAAACAGATATAATATGACTAAAACATAATCAATACTTACATGTGTATACAATCAAATACAGTATATCTCTATTATGCGTGGGAATACTTTGTTACAGATTTCCTAAATTTTAAAATCACTTGGAGCTGATTTGCTGGTATTTTTAGTCTTTTATGTCCAATGACAAAAAAAATAATAATAAATTGTATCAAATTTTTAGGCTCAGAAAAAACTTGGGGGACCAATAAAAAATTCGTCCCGCAAGGCCGCCAGTTGGGAAACCCTGACATACAGTAACACGATCCACACATAGTTACTAGAGTTGCATTATACTGTAGTCAGAGTGAAAAAAGTGCTTGGTTGTGCTGAAGTGTATATTGTACCTTGGTGAGCCCGGTGAAGGAGAGGACAGCCATGGCAGTGAACATGATGGTGGGGATCAGCATGACAACAGCAGAGCCTATATTGGTGCTAAAGAAGGTGATGGTAGCCAGCCAGCCACTGGAGGAAAGAAGGAGAAGAAGAAACACGTGGAGGACTGTTCTAAGGCAGGGTTCCCTAATGCTAACAATACTATTAAACTGTAGGCCAATGGCCGACAACCAGGTCAATCAATCAAATAGTTTAGCCCTTTTTACATCAACTGTTGTCACAAAATGGTTAACAGTAACCCAGCCTAGACCCCATTAAAGAGCAGCGACATTGGCAAGGAAAAGCTCCCTAGAAGGAAGAAACCAGGGACCAGACTCAAAGGCCATTCCTTTCACAGCCAATAGGCACGACTTTCGCCAACAATTTAAAACGCTGGTGTTTTAATAGGCTATTTCAAGTTTTTTTCCACTGACGTTTTGACCACCAGTGTAGGGCTAGACGGTATACTGTATTTTCCTATATACACCGGTATTGATGCATGGACCGGTTTGGGTTTTACTTTAACTTCTATAACGGTATTTGAATGTTTGGTTTGTTAAATGTGATACGCCGTGTGTAACGTTCATTTTTATAGTTTACTCCGCTACTTGAGTCATCCCTCCCCTCTCTCTCTCTCTCCACGCCGCTTCCACACAGACCTAGTCCCACCCCCCGTCACTCAGAGAACATTTGTTGTTGCTTGACCACGAGACACTGTCGTTCAGTCTGCATGGTCATGCAACAATGTTGTTACCAATTTGATCTTAATATAAATCCACAAGCGTTCTATAATTATAATATTAGTTTGTGTTTCTTACATCTGCAAACAGCTAGTTTGTATTTTCTTAGCAAGTTAAGCTAAATCGCGTTAGCCACTAATGCTAATCCTAATACAAGTACTGAGTCAGAGCAAACGTAGCTAGCTAATACAACCTGATACCAGTACTGATGAAGGCTTAAATCAGCATGTTGTTTGTTTTCTAATTCAAAGAGGAATAGGAAAAGCATGAATATGTTGGCTATATGAATAAAGATTTAATGTAGCCAAAGATTATAGGGTCCCCTAGAAAACACGGAACATCACTTTGGTTCCTACCCTGTCATAATAACTAATCCATGGCATTTTCATTTGTTGTCATGTCAAACAGCACTGTATTCAAAGTGCCCACTATTATTTATATTCTAACTATAGAATTATAATAAACATTCTATTTCCATGATTCCAAAAGTTCACCCAAGTGTTTTGATCTAAATCGCAATTTCAACATTTGGTTGTAGGAAATTATTTTAGGTTGAAGTTGAATTGAACAGTATAAAACAATCAGAATGGAGAAAGACCCATTGAAATAATTTAGAATATGTGTGTTGCCACTGTAGGGCCACGACTACTCATGAAGCAAATTTAGAACTTTTATGAATCAAAAACATAAAATACCGTCAAATACCGTCAAAATGTTTCAAAAAAATACCATATATGATATTTTGCCCATATCGCCCAGCCCTACGTCGATGGCCTTCATCAGACTGAACCAGGCTCCATCCTTACCAGACGCCCCAGCCTGGGATGCCTATACACTGAATGATGCTGATCACCACCTGGGCCATGAACACGAAGAAGAATGCCATGAAGTTGAACGAGCTGTCAGTCCTAAAAGGGGGGGGGGGGAGAAGAGAAGTAAATCTAGTCAGAAATCCAGGATTTAAGCTACTGTGGAAATGGTTTACTGTACCTTGACTGGCGTCCTCTCTGCCTCATGATAACGTAACACAGGGTCAAAAGTGGAATCCAGATGTATGAGCTATGCTTGTTGCCCCATCACCTTCTCATTATACATGTACTGTACGTTAACTTGACTCACTTCTCTCTGCCTCATCCATGACAGTATAACGTAACATAAGGGTGCGTGCGTTGAGTAAGACAGAACGGTGTTCAACATTTATTTCAACGGAATCGGTACTGTTACTGAACGACCAAACTTTGGCAAAATGTTGAACCGAACTGAACGCACCCCAAGTGTCAGAAAGAAGGATGTACTTACTTGAAGGCCTTGTAGATGGGTCTGAACCAGCACACGTAGGAACAGGGGGTGAACAGGATGAGCCACAGAATGGCCATGCCAAAGTTAGTGGCTCCGCCCCCGCCGCACATCCACGCCAGGCAGCCAATCAGATTGACCGCCAAGGTGGCACTGTTAACTGTAACAATAACCGGTGGGGGAAAAAAGGTTAAATAACTATATTAAATGGTCGACCTTGCATTATTTGAACTGCTGCAGCATTGGTCATGTTCATTAGAGCATGCAATGGAACTGGAAAACAAACAGCACGGTCTGTTATTGGATGATTAATCTAGCAAAGTAAAGTTTAATTGGTTACTTCAGATTTGTATGGGAGTCTGCAGAGACATTAATGGTAGCTTTATGTATGGGAGTCTGCAGAGACATTAACGGTAGCTTTATGTATGGGAGTCTACAGAGCCAGTAGCTTTATGTATGGGAGTCTACAGAGCCAGTAACTTTATGTATGGGAGTCTACAGAGCCAGTAACAGTAACTTTATGTATGGGAGTCTACAGAGCCAGTAGCTTTATGTATGGGAGTCTACAGAGACAGTAGCTTTATGTATGGGAGTCTACAGAGCCAGTAGCTTTATGTATGGGAGTCTACAGAGCCAGTAGCTTTATGTATGGGAGTCTACAGAGCCAGTAGCTTTATGTATGGGAGTCTACAGAGCCAGTAGCTTTATGTATGGGAGTCTACAGAGCCAGTAGCTTTATGTATGGGAGTCTACAGAGCCAGTAGCTTTATGTATGGGAGTCTACAGAGCCAGTAACGGTAACTTTATGTATGGGAGTCTACAGAGACAGTAACAGTAGCTTTATGTATGGGAGTCTACAGAGCCAGTAGCTTTATGTATGGGAGTCTACAGAGCCAGTAGCTTTATGTATGGGAGTCTACAGAGCCAGTAACGGTAGCTTTATGTATGGGAGTCTACAGAGCCAGTAGCTTTATGTATGGGAGTCTACAGAGCCAGTAACGGTAACTTTATGTATGGGAGTCTACAGAGCCAGTAACGGTAGCTTTATGTATGGGAGTCTACAGAGCCAGTAGCTTTATGTATGGGAGTCTACAGAGCCAGTAGCTTTATGTATGGGAGTCTACAGAGCCAGTAACGGTAGCTTTATGTATGGGAGTCTACAGAGCCAGTAGCTTTATGTATGGGAGTCTACAGAGCCAGTAACGGTAACTTTATGTATGGGAGTCTACAGAGACAGTAACAGTAGCTTTATGTATGGGAGTCTACAGAGCCAGTAACAGTAGCTTTATGTATGGGAGTCTACAGAGCCAGTAACGGTAGCTTTATGTATGGGAGTCTACAGAGCCAGTAGCTTTATGTATGGGAGTCTACAGAGCCAGTAACGGTAACTTTATGTATGGGAGTCTACAGAGCCAGTAACAGTAGCTTTATGGTTTAGAATCTGAGATATAAAGGAAAGCTCTCTATGACCAAGTTATGGTCTGCTTCTTAAAATGTTTTTTTTAACCTTTATTTAACCTTTATTTAACGAGGCAAGTCAATAAATAACAATATAGGGGGTATCATTTGGGACTTTCTACAACTAAAGCAATCAGCTATCCATTCAACACATAATACACTGACTAGTAGGCTAAGAGGCACAAACTAATCATTACCTATTTCTATATTTAGACTTACTTTTATATTCCCCCCCGGCCTAAATGATAATGAAATGAAAATTACAAATGAAAAAGGTATACAATCATCCATATATAAAAGCTTACGATTTAACTATTAGCTTCATGTTCAGTTATTGTTGTCAGGTTAATGGTATAGAGATGGGAGGCTTTAAACTAGTGGAATATGATTGTGATGAAAAAATACAAAACATTATTATTGGATGGATGCCTAAATGTCACAAACCAGCTATACCAGCCTTCCTGCTACTGTATACCCGCGTTTCCCCATATTATTTTGGGTACAAAACACAAACACACACAGGTGATGTTAAAAGGAAGGCCAAACAGTAGCAGATGAGACACTTAACAGTTTACCGGTATGTCGTCCACTTTAGTGATCTACACATTAAATACAGTATGTAAATGGATTTGTTAAGAGTGAGCCAGTGGTGCCCGGTACAGAGTATGTACCGGCACCTCTAATTTTCTACCGGCATCTTTTTGAAGAATATTAGCTGTGATACATGATGGTATTTTAAATATAAAGACTACCTTTTGAACATTTGAAGCTGGTTTCCCACACCCAAATTCAGCCAAGTTCAGGACCGGACCTAAAAGCATTCTCAACGGAAAATGGCATATAAGAACTAGTTTTGCTATATCTATGTCTGGGAAACCAGCCCAGATGCCTCAGTCTCTCATCACAGGGTGTCTTCCAAATGTCACCCTGTTCCCTATATATATGTACACTACTTAGTTTGGACCAGAAACCCTTAGTTTGGACCAGAAACCCTATGTGCCCTGGTTAAAAGTAGTGCACAACAAAGCAATAAGGGTGCCATTTGAGATCAGCCACACTCACAGATCCATAGGTAGTACAGCTTCTTGCACATGGAACGGTGTACATCTGGGATCTCGTTAAAATCCTGATAGAAACATGGCTTCAGAGGGATGAAGCGAGGCAGGGGAGGGAAGTTGTTTTCTGTGAAAAAAAATGAAAAAAGGACAAAGCTATCATGTTGATGTTACTGGTAATTCCCTTTTAATAGTTAGATCTTGAATGAAAACAATATATATTTTGGGTTAAAGTACAAGACAACATTTGTACTTGATTAATAAAATATTACTGTTAAGCAATGTGCACTCATACTACAATTATATGATAATAACATGCTTATAACTAATAACTATACCTTTAAAAAATGTCATAATTCAATACACACAGAAGTCACACTAACACAATATCTCTACTATGATGACATCATTGTATGAATGAGATAATTAAATTCAGTTATAACCTACCTGCCATTACGATTGGATCTGTCCCTCCAGTCGAAAATAAATATGATCCAAACCCAATTGCCTTGGAAATTAAAACTGAAAAGAATATGAAGTTGTATTAATCAATGTATAATATCATATGTTTTTGGCTATCTATCATAAAAGCTATAAATTACCTTCAGATTCAATCCAGAAACAAATTGGCTATACAATGTTGTTGCCTAAGTCATATGAAATGTCGATATGGCTATGAAAAACATTGAGCGGCCAATGCATGAGGAGGTACCTGTGAAATGACACCAAAACAGTCTGTCCCAGTGTGCTTTGCGCTCACATATAGCTAGCCCACCAGCCCCACTGCTACAGTTGTGAGCTATAATTTTAATAACGTTTTTTATTCTTTTTTTTTTTACTCCAAACTCATGTCGGGAAAAGAATAAACTGAAACGAATCTACGCCTGTTCTGATAAAAACCTTAGGGCATTTAGCCTCGGGGGATGCCTTCCTTGACCACACCCTCCTTGCTTTGCTCCTGGCCTGCCCTGCCTCTTCCACCAATCCATTTGTTTTTTATGGACAGAAAAGAGCAGAAGCTATGAGCTGTCCGATCAGGTCCATTGTTTACTGAGGTGGCGTACTGCTACAATATGAGATTACAATGTAATGTGCAGCACTGCATGAAAAGCAACATTTCTGGGTGAAATCGGATCTGCTATATTCCCGTGAAATTTAAGGTGGTCTGTCGTGGGTGGGAATTTCCCAATTTGATTGTGGACTCCTGTAGACTTCTGCGCATCCGTGATATGGTAATTGTGTGATAGTCAATTCCCAATTATGCATTAATACGTTTCTGGAAATATCCGGACCGTGCACGTAAAGTAAATTCTCAAATGCCACAGGCGCGTACCTCTCAAACTCATGTGTTGGAAGAGAAGCCCAGTGAAAAGAAGCCAACTTTCCATGTATCCATTGTTTATCTAACCTGTGATGAGTTTTCTAGTATTTTTTATGTATAATAAGTGTTTTGACCGAGTGAAAAACAAGTGAGATTCTCATTCATAAGAGTGTAGCCAAACTAAGCTGGCTAACCCTGTATGTAAATTAATGAGAACAAGATGGTGTCTCAGATTATTTTAAATTTCTGTTATAATGTATGTACATACAAACACTAATGATATTTTCTAAGTTTACTTTATGAAATTTGTATCTAACCGTTGCATACTAAGTGCTAACATTATCTAGCTCAGCGCTAGGCTTTTAGCTTATATTGTAGTTAGCTAGCTGTTTGTGGGTTTTTGTTATATTTAATACAATGGCCTATAATTTTCTTGTATTGTTGTACAAACTGTTGTTGCCCATACAATGCATGGGTGTATATATATATTGGTTTTGCAAAGCACCATCTTTATTGATAAATTAGCTGACACTAGCTAGGTAACTAGCGAGCCCGGTTCAAACCCTGATGCATCATACCTAGTACGACATAAATTTTTGCAAAGGCAATTAGCTAGTAAAGTAGATTCTTCTAGAGATTGTGTAAATGTTACAACTCAATTCAACAAAGATAACACTTTTGCATTCTCTCTGAAGAGTGGGAATATGAATATGCATGACTTGAGATTTATGCATTTGTTTACTGTGTTCTATTGGGTCTAGATGCACGGTGTAGAGTGCTTGCAGAGGATGAGACACATTTGGAGAGAAGTTAATGTGGACCGATGAGGAGGATGGCCTGCAAAACGGCAATCCAGTGTGGTTCGTCAAGCCCCCCCCTACTTCCGGAGTGAGGTGCTCATTGAACTTAGTCAAGAACAACAGAGCCCCTTGGAAAGGGAACAGAGCCCCTTGGAAAGGGAACAGAGCTACTTGGAAAGGGAACAGAGCTACTTGGAAAGGGAACAGAGCTACTTGGAAAGGGAACAGAGCTACTTGGAAAGGGAACAGAGCTACTTGGAAAGGGAACAGAGCCCCTTGGAGAGGGAACAGAGCCCCTTGGAAAGGGAACAGAGCTACTTGGAAAGGGAACAGAGCTACTTGGAAAGGGAACAGAGCTACTTGGAAAGGGAACAGAGCCCCTTGGAAAGGGAACAGAGCCCCTTGGAAAGGGAACAGAGCTACTTGGAGAGGGAACAGAGCCCCTTGGAGAGGGAACAGAGCCCCTTGGAAAGGGAACAGAGCTACTTGGAAAGGGAACAGAGCTACTTGGCGAACCACACCACACGGATCATGTCTGGGGAGTTTTCAACAAGGCAACCTATATCCCACAGACCCCTCAAATATCAACACTATAGCTACCCCAATGGAGGCTCACCCTGGACCAAGCTGGATGACTCCTGTCAGTAGTGTGTTTAAAAAAATACATTTTTTAAAACACTTTTGTTGATCCTTGAATTTTGAATAGGCTCGTTCATATTCCTCTATATGAGGTATACCCCCTTTAACCCATGTAAGCAGGTAAGTACCTCATTCAAAATTCAAAGATGAATTTTAAAAAGTGTTTTTAAAAGAATCGAGCAGAGTACTGGTAGGAGTAATCCAGTTTAGCCTAGTCTCCATGGAGGTTACTTTAGTTTCAGGCCCCGTTGAGCCTATGCAGATGCTATTACCCACTTTCTCCTGCTTAACTGAAACGAATTGTCATCCTTCAAGAAGTGTATTTGTGTGTTTTATTGAAGAAACTAAGAGTTGTTTTAGTATAACGAGGTCGTGAGGTGCTGGAAAAACCTTGATAGTGGTGCTTGAATTTTATTTCTGAAAAGGTGTCGGAACCCTGATGAGTGATAATAAAAAATTATGAAAAGTAATTCCATTCATTAAATTCAGTCCTAATTCACTCATTCTTTTAATAATGAATCGTTTTTTTTGTTAATGTACCAGTGACAGCTACACAGGCAAGCTACCAATGACTAGCATTAGCTTTCAGTGTGGGGGGGGGGGGGGTAAGCATGTGCAACCTCATGTGCAGCCTTAAGCAAGCGCATGGCCATTTTCTGACATTTATGGGAGAGACGTGGGCGTACGTGGACAGAGATGTATTGCAACTGATGTCAAAGGCACTGGAATTACAAGATGTGTCCAGGTAAGTGGATGTGTCTGGACCGATTCACTGAACCGTTGACGGACATACTGTATAGTGTTATCGGAGATTTACGGGACCAAACAACGTTGGACACGTGCCTGTGTAACGGATGTGAAATGGCTAGCTAGTTAGCGGGTACGCGCTACTAGCGTTTCAATCAGTTACATCACTTGCTCTGAAACCTAGAAGTAGTGTTGCACCTTGCTCTGCACCTTGCTCTCAGTTGTTGATGTGTGCAGAGGGTCCCTTGTTCGCGCCCGTGTCGGGGCGAGGGGACGGTTTAAAGTTATACTGTTACACCTGCTAATTTGCGGGAAAACAATACGTTTTTACGGACTTCTGCACTGGAGTGTTCGACCCGTAAATGTGCATTTTCATGCAGTGACATGTTACTTCAATGATGCATGATGACAAGCCTTTTAAAAATACGACCCATACTTTAAATGGAGAGATACAGTGTATTCGGAAAGTACTCAAATCCCTTGACTTTTTCACATTTTGTTACGTTACAGCCTTATTCTAAAAATGGATGAAATTGTTTTTTCCCCCTCATCAATCTACACACAATACCACATAATGACATCACAATACACCATAATGAAAAAGCAAAAACAGAAGAAGAAAAAAAACGAAATATCACATTTACATTAGTATTCAGACCCTTTACTTTGTAGAAGCATCGTTGGCAGAGATTACAGCCTCGAGTCTTCTTGGGTATGACTCTACAAGCTTGGCACACCTGTATTTGGGGAATTTCTCCCATTGTTCTCTGCAGACCCTCTCAAGCTCTGTCAGGTTGGATGAGGAGCGTCGCTGCACAGCTATTTTTAGGTCTCTCCAGAGATGTTCGATCGGGTTCAAGTCCGGGCTCTGGCTGGGCCACTCAAGGACATTCAGAGACTTGTCCCGAAGCTACTCCTGCGTTGTCTTGGCTGTGTGCTTATGTTGTTCTGTTGGAAGGTGAACCTTTGCCCCAGTCTGAGGTCCTGAGCGCTCTGGAGCAGGTTTTCATCAAGGATCTCTGTACTTTGCTCCGTTCATCTTTCCCTCGATCATGACTAGTCTCCCAGTCCTTGACTCTCCACCATGCTTCACCGTAGGGATGGTACCAGGTTTCCTACAGACGTGGCGCTTGGCATTCAGGCCAAAGAGTTCAATCTTGGTTTCATCAGACCAGAGAATCTTGTTTCTCATGGTCTGAGAGTCTTTAGGTGTCTTTTGACAAACTCCAAGCGGGCTGTCATGTGCTTTTCACGGAGGAGTGGCTTCCGCCTGGCCACTCTCCCATAAAGGCCTGATAGGTGGAGTGCTGCAGAGATGCTTGTCTTTCTGGAAGGTTCTCCCATCTCCACAAAGGAACGCTAGAGCTCTGTGACCATCGGGTTCTTGGTCACCTCCCTGACTAAGGCCCTTCTCCCCCGATTGCTCAGTTTGGCCGGGCGGCCAGCTCTAGGAAGAGTCTTGGTGGCTCAACTTTTTCAATGTAAGAATTATGGAGGCCACTGTGTTCTTGGGGACCTTCAATGCTGCAGAAATGTTTTGATGCCCTTCCCCAGATCTGTGCCTCGACACAATCCTGTCTCGGAGCTCTACGGACAATTCCTTCGACCTCATGGCTTGGTTTTTGCTCTGACATGTGAGACCTTCTATAGACAGGTGTGTGCCTTTCCAAATCATGTCCAATCAATTAAATTTACCACAGGTGGACTCCAAGTTGTAGAAACATCAAGGATGATTCATGGAAACAGGATGCACCTGAGCTCAAGTCTCATAGCAAAAGGTCTGAATACTTATGTAAATAAGATAAACAAAAACCTGTTTTCGCTTTGTCATTATTGGGTAGTGTGTAGATTGATGAGGTATACAATTTATTTAATCCATTTTAGAATAAGTCAGAAACATAACAAAATGTGGAAAGAGTAAAGGGGACTGAATAATTTCCGAATGCACTGTACATTGTAGTCTACATAAGATCATTTAAAAAAATGTTTTAATAAAACTTGACAGTGTGATGAAGAATATTTGCAGCTCTCTCAATCATATTTTGACGACTGAAATAACATTTTGTCAAATCAAATCAATCAAATCAATTTATATAGCCCTTATTACATCAGCTGATATCTCAAAGTGCTGTACAGAAACCCAGCCTAAAACCCCAAACAGCAAGCAATGCAGGTGTAGAAGCACGGTGGCTAGGAAAAACTTGTCCCATTCAAAATGTGTCATGTCCATCACAGAGGTTGAGTCTGTATGGATGAAGGGCATTTTCCCAGCATATATTTTTGCACCAAATAATACCACCATATTGATAATAAACGATGTTTTGAAACCACGAATCTATGCAATATGATATGTTTTTTTTCTTCTACCAATTCAGATTTGTTATTCATTTTAAAGGATGGGCAGGATACAGAATGCCGCCGTTTGTATGCTACAATTGCATCGTGATGAACACTACTGTCAATGGAGAAGCAGCGCCCTTCAGAGGAGTAGAGCCTAGCCTACGACATGATAAGGTATTTTTCAGCTGGACTCAATAAAACACGTCAAACGTTTGTACCTTTCTTGCCGCATTTACATTATATTTATGCACAGATCATTCTGTAAATCTGTAATTTGCTCAATCGTGTAACTGAAACAGAATGAATGAATAGAATGGAAATAACACGATATGGATTCGTTAGAATGGTTTTATTTCTTACCTCCTTTTGTTTCCCCCACAAACCAGCAATGCTGTTACTATGCAACGTCTGTCAATTTCATTCTATGACGATGTTCTTCACGAAACACAATAATAGGCGCTTGTTAAATTAATCGAGAGACCGAAAAATTCTATATTCGACTAAATCAGAAATGTCTTCACCCACCGACAGCTTGGGAGTAGAACGCAATCACGTGACGTCACGTTTCTCCTCGCTCTCTTTTTACGCACGTACCGGTTGTACTAGGAATGGTTTGAGTAAACGGATTTGTTGCTGGCCAGAACCGATCAACCGTTTACTAGTACAGAGTTTCTTTCTAAACCACACTGTAAAAATGTTTTATATGACTCCAATAAAAGTGTAAGTACCCAGTAAAATACTACTTGAGTGAAAGTCTAAAAGTATATGGTTTTAAATGTAGTTAAGTAGCAAGTGTGGAAAAAGTCCATTCGCAGGAATGCCCCCCCCCCCCGACCATCCCAGTGGTTTCTGTTTTTAAGGATAAAATAAATTGAATAGAGCTTGAAGAATTTTAAAATGAATAATGTGCAAATATTGTACAATCCAGGTGTGCAAAGCTCTTATAGACATACCCAGAAAGACTCACATCTGTAAGGGAAGTCCCCCCCCAATTGTACAAAATAACATGGCAAGTTATTGGCACCGAGCGGACCATATACACGATGGACAAATACACTATTTCTGGCGGTGTTTCATCCAAAGTTGATGGCAAATGCCATGCTGTAAATGAGCTGTGTAACACTCCAAAATTCCTATAGTGGGCGACTGTGTTCTATCTAAATTTTTCATAGGCCTTTTGTAACGCAAGTCAAGACCCAAGAGTAACATTTTGAGATTTTGAAAGTTTTGGCAAAAACTTATCACCCCCTTAAAAAAGTGCTTTCTGGACCGTTTTTCGAAATTCTTTCGAGTTTTATGTCAATTACACATGTGTAAGAACTATATGAAAATACTTTTTTCAAATTTTATTAACATAATTTTTTTTGAAATTTTATTTGAACTTAAGGTATATGTTTTGTGCATTTGGAATGTGATTTCATAGGAAGTCAAAAGTCAAAAGTCAAAAATGTCAAAAATTTGGAAAAAACGTATCACCCCCTTAAAAAAAGTGCTTTCTGGACCGTTTTTCGAAATTCTTTCGAGTTTTATGTCAATTACACATGTGTAAGAACTGTATGAAAATACTTTTGTCAAATTTTATTAACATAATTTTTTGGACATTTTTATTTGGACTTAAGGAATATGTTTTGTCCATTTGGAATGTGATTTCATAGGAAGTCAAAAGTTAAAAGTCAAAAATGTTAAAAATGTGGAAAAAACATATATTCCATTTAAAAAAGTGCTTTCTGGACCGTTTTTTGAAATTCTTTCGATTTTTACGTCAATTACACATGTAATAAGAACTGTATGAAAATACTTTAGTCACATTTTACTATCATCATTTTTTATAAATGTTTACTTGTACTTAAGGAATATGTTTTGTGCATTTGCAATCTGATTTAATACGAAGTCAAAAATGTGAATAAATTAGAAAAAACGTATCACCCCCCAAACCTCCATAAATCACTCAGGCCAGCACCCATTGATTTGGGGCCGTAGTATAGTGCTCCCATGGACGTCTGGATGACACCTAAAAGCATTTAAAACCGTTTTGAAAAATGACGCCTGGTAACCCAAAACATGAAACATAGAATATTTTTTGACTTTGTTTGGAAACCTCCATAAATCACTCAGGCCGTACCCCATTGACTCGAGAAGAAAAAACATAAAATATTTTCCAGAAAAAAAACAGAATATTTTCTGAGTTTTTGTGAAAACCTCCATAAAACACTCAGGCCAGCCCCCATTGATTTTTGGCCGTAGAATAGTGCTCCCAGAGCGGGTATGGAGGTCTGGATGCTCCCTAAACGCAATTTCAACCATCTTGAAACATGGCACCTGGTAACCCCAAAAAAATACCAGGTGCCCGAACAGTTTGGACTTGTGTGTGTGTGTGTGTGAGCTTTTCTTTGACATCTGTTTAGAGAAATGACTGATTTACAGTTCATGAAGGTTGCCTAATCACACACTTAAAGTTTTGGAAAGATCTGACTTTTTTAACCCTTTGAAACAGCACCTATGACCCCATTTTAAGGCACTTCCGGTTGGCACAGGAAGCTATAAGTAAATACCTATCCTGATCGGGGTATGCTTTTACAGAATCCTGAGTTTTAAGTCTATACGTTAAGAACTGACTGATTTACACAGGGTTGAATGCACTATATATCACAAACTGCTGGTTGGGTATGGCAAAACACTTTTAGGGTGATTTTATCACTTCCGGTTGCTCCAGGAAGCTTAGAATCAACACAGGTAGACCTCATAGTGGCTTGATGGATTGTCATTGAAGACAGGTTCATAAGACATTCATAACCCACATAGGGTTTATTTAAAGAATGCACGTTACATTTGCATATGATTCAACAGTGAAAAACATCACATCATATTGCAAACATAACACACTGTTGAATCATATTGCAAACACACACTGTTACATTTGCAATATGATGTGTTGAATCATATTGCAAACATAACACACACTGTTACGTTTGCAATATGATGTGTTGGATCATATTGCAAACATAACACACACTGTTACATTTGCAATATGATGTGTTGAATCATATTGCAAATCTAACGTGCATTTGCAATATGATGTGATGTTGAATCATATTGCAAATGTAACGTACATTCTCTTAAATACTTTAGAAATGCAAAAGTCAACGTCCTGATGACCTCAGGATGGCCGGGCAGTGATAGTGGTTCCTCTCCATCGCTCGTTGTGTTAAATTTCATCATGTCGCTTTTTGTGATGGTACCCCCCCGTTGAAACATATTGCAAATGTACAAAAGTCAAGTAGCAAGTCGGTGTCCATCAGTCAATTAGATATATTCAGACACCAAACTGATACCATCTGACACCAAACTCACTTTTACCAACTCCTTTAGAAGCCAACTATAACATATTTCAGAGCAGGCCCAAAATTCACAGCGCCTTCCATTTAAACCATAATAAAACAAATAATACGTAGTTATGTTCTAGCTGCGGGTCTAATATTCACATTATGTTTAGCCCTATGTGAGGCGACCTGGAATCCCAAGTTTCGGCTCGATAGGTCATTCGGTGCCCGAGCAAAACCCTAATTGGTGCTGAAAATCCACTTTTTTCCATGCCTTGCTACGGGGTGCTTGAATGAGCAATCGGACAGAATCGTTGAGGTCCATCTCTATGGGCCGAGCCGGTTTCAATGCACCTAGTCTTGAGACTCTGGGACTTTTCTAAATGTCGTCCGTTTCGTTGAGCTGAAAATGAATTGAAAACATAGCAAATACACGAGGCTGTTTATCGGTCTGAGAACCTTCTAGAGCCACATAACTCACCGTGCACAATCGACCTGAGGTCTAGAACAGGTTTGTAAATTTTCAGAACTCTAGGTCTGACGGTTCTTTAAAAGTTGGAACAAAAGTAACTACCACAGGCACTGTCTGCCTCTTAGCCCCTCAGTGTGTCCCTCCATCATTTCTGTTTGGGTGTGTAAATTTTTCTTTGAAATCTGATGGGACTAATGACTGATTTACAGTTCATGAGGGTTGCCTAATCACAAATATGAAGTTTTGGAAAGATTTGACATTTTTAACCATTCAAAACAGCCCATTTGACACCAATTATGGCACTTCCGGTTGGCACAGGAAGCTGAAAGTAAAGACATATACTCACTGGAGTATGCTGTTACAGAATCCTGAGTTTTAAGTCTATATGTTAAAAATTGACTGATTTACATAGGGCTGAATGCACTATTTCTCTCAAATTGCAGGGTGCTTATTGCAAACACTTTTAGGGTGATTTTAACCACTTCCGGTTGCTCCAGGTAGCTTAAAATCAACACAGGTAGACCTCATAGTAGCCTGATGGATTGTTATCAAAGACAGGTTCATAAGACATTCATAACCCACATAGGCTTCAGGTTGAATTTAGAGGAGCAGTCAATGTATTCCTATGGGGCGAAATGTCATTGTAAAATGTTTGATGTAAACGCCTTCTTTTAACTGTTAAGGGTTAATGCCACAAGGTCAAAGTTGGGCTTGCACAGATCGGGAGGACCTTAAGAACATTCCTGAGGTGAAATTGTGCTTCTAACCTTAACGGTTCTCTCTCTGTCTCCCAAAAGCAAATGAAATTGACATTGAGGTCAAAAGGTCATTCGTGTCCGTTCTCTTGTAACGGTCGCTGCGCTCAGACCGAGCGAGCTACGGTCAAGCGGGGCATCCCGTTGAACTCGGCACGGCCTGGAGAATATGGCAATGTCATTTTAGTGGTGATTTCAGAATGCTATTTTGGTGCATTCATGGAAGGCGCTGTGAATTTTGGGCCTGCTCTGAAATATGTGATAGTTGGCTTCTAAAGGAGTTGTAAAAAGTGAGTTTGGAGTCAGATGGTATCAGTTTGGTGTCTGAAAATATCCAATTGACTGATGGACACTTGCTAGTTGACTTTTGTTGACACTTGCTAGTTGACTTGCTAGTCGACTTTTGTACATTTGCAATATGTTTCAACGCGGGGGTACCATCACCAAAATCGACATGATGAAATTTCACGCAACGAGCGTTGGAGAGGAACCACTATCACTGCCCGGCCATCCTGAGGTCATCAGGACGTTGACTTTTGTATTTCTAAAGTATTTAAAGAATGCACGTTACATTTGCAATATGATTCAACATCACATCATATTGCAAATCTAACGTGCATTTGCAATATGATGTGATGTTGAATCATATTGCAAATGTAACGTACATTCTCTTAAATACTTTAGAAATGCAAAAGTCAACGGTCTGATGACCTCAGGATGGCCGGGCAGTGATAGTGGTTCCTCTCCATCGCTCGTTTCGTGAAATTTCATCATGTCGCTTTTTCCTCATGGTACCTCCCCGTTGAAACATATTGCAAATGTACAAAAGTCAACGAGCAAGTCAGTGTCCATCAGTCAAATAGATATTTTCAGACACCAAACTGATACCATCTGACTCCAAACTCACTTTTTCCAACTCCTTTAGAAGCCAACTATAACATATTTCAGAGCAGGCCCAAAATTCACAGCGCCTTCTATTTAAACCATAATAAAACAAATAATACGTAGTTATGTTCTAGCTGCGGGTCCAGTTCACACATTATGTTTAGCCCTATGTGAAGCGACCTCGAATCCCAAGTTTCGGCTCGATAGGTCATTCGGTGCCCGAGCAAAACCCTAATTGGTGCTGAAATGCCACTTTTTTCATTGCCTTGCTACGGGGTCCTTGAATGAGCAATCAAACAGGCTCGTTGGGGTCTGTCTCTATGGGCCGAGCCGGTTTCAACGCACCTAGTCTTGAGACTCTGGGACTTTTCTAAATGTCGTCCGTTTCGTTGAGGTCAAAATGAATTGAAAACATGGCAAATACACGAGGCTTTTTATCGATCCGAGAACCTTCTAGAGCCATATAATTCACCGTGCACAATCGACCTGAGGTCTAGAACAGGTTTGTAAATTTTCAGAACTCTAGGTCTGACGGTTCTTTAAAAGTTGGAACAAAAGTAACTACTGCAGGCACTGTCTGCCTCTTAGCCCCTCAGTGTGTCCCTCCATCATTTCTGTGTCGGTGTGTATTTTTTTTTTTTGAAATCTGATGGGATGAAGGACTGATTTACAGTTCATGAGGGTTGTCTATTCACATATATGAAGTTTTGGAAAGATTTGACATTTTTAACCCTTCGAAACAGCCCATTTGACACCAGTTATGGCACTTCCGGTTGTCACAGGAAGCTATAAATAAACACATATCATCACTGGAGTAGGCTGTTACAGAATCCTGAGTTTTAAGTCTGTATGTTAAAAATTGACTGATTTACATAGGGCTGAATGCACTATTTCTCTCAAACTGCAGGTTGGCTATGGCAAACACTTTTAGGGTGATTTAACCACTTCCGGTTGCTCCAGGAAGCTTAGAATCGACACAGGTAGACCTCATGGTGGCCTGATGGACTGACATCAAAGACAGGTTCATAAGACATTCATAACCCACATAGGCTTCAGGTTGAATTGAGAGGTGCAGTCAATGTATTCCTATGGGGCGACATGTCATTGTAAATTGTTAGATGTAAACACCAGCTTTTAACTGGTAAGGGTTAATGCCACAAGGTCAAGGTTAGGCTTGCACAGATCGGGAGGACCTTAAGAACATTCCTGAGGTGAAATTGTGCTTCTAACCTTAACGGTTCTCTCTCTGTCTCCCAAAAGCAAATCAAATTGACATTGAGGTCAAAAGGTCATTCGTGTCCGTTCTCTTGTAACGGTCGCTGCGCTCAGACCGAGTGAGCTACGGTCAAGCGGGGCATCTCGTTGAACTCGGCACGGCCTGGAGATAATAGTCATGCCATTGCAGGCTTTGTGTGTCTTTAAGCACCGTACTTTTTCACTCCATCCTTCCTTTTTGTGTGTGTGTGTTTGTGTGAGAGAGCTTTTCTTTGACATCTGTTGGGAAAAATGACTGATTACAGTTCATGAGGGTTGTCTAATCACACAAGTGAAGTTTTGAAAAGATCTGACCTTTATTACCCTTCAAACCTGACCCTATGCACCATTTTAAGGTACTTCCAGTTGACATAGGAAGCTGAAATTGAACACATACCCTCCTTGGTGTAGGCTCTTATATAATATTGAGTTTTAAGTCTTTATGTTAAGAACTGACTTATTTAAAGAGGGTTAAATGAGTGTGTGTTATTTCATAAAATCATATAAAATCACAGGATTCTCGCAGAGCTTCGAGACCCACTTTAAAAATGTACGTCTGAACACACTGCAACTGGATCTGTGATTTTTTTGAAAAAAAAAATCCTCTTTGTGAACATCACCAAACGGTCAATGTACGATTTCTCTTAAATTACGATAGATAAATGGCTGGTTCTTTTTTTCCTGACACCGTATGCTTATGTACTTTGACATGAAGCGGTCAAATTAGCATCCTACTTGCGTTTTAACCCTTTAATCCCAGAAAAATGGCCATAACTCAAAAAGCGCCGAGGTCTCGACGCCATCTTGTTCGGGGCCAACTGCCCATTACTCCAAACCTACGCTCGCCGAGTTTCGTCTTCGAAATATTTTCAGTTTAGGAGAAAAGGCCGCGCTCGTTTGCCACGTGCTCGTGCGCCTGCAATATGATTTATTTTCCCTCTTGTGGGAATTTTCGAGAATGCAGAAAAAAGTCAAAAATTTGTCATTTTTATAAAACGGAAACCGAAATTCCGAAACGTTTTTTTGAGTGACTTCCTGAAAGAGCTCTCCGCCGCCCACGGCCCGACGCCGTCCGCGATTTTCTGCGACGTATTAAGACGTCAGGTAAGGGACCGTACATTTGCAATGGGACTTTCTTCACTAACCATACGGCTCCCGTCCCAGACTTCCCTTAAGGTATGTAATCGCTTCCAGGTGATTCTAACATGTATTGACTCTGTGTTGAATACTTATCTAATCAAGATAAATTAGTGATTTATTTTTCATAAATTCTAACATTTGTAAATACATTTTCTTCCACTTTGACATGAGAGTATTTTATGTAGATCCTTGATTTAAAAAAAAATACAATTAAATCCATTTTAATCCCACTTTGTAACACAGCAAAATGTGGAAAAGGTCAAGGGGTGTGAATACTTTCTGAAGGCACTGTAGGTTATACCATCACCAAAAAGTCGCTGGTTCGAATCCCCAAGCTGGCAAGGTGGAAACATCTGCAGTTCTACCCTTGAGCAAGGCAATTAACCCCCAATACCAACTGCCCTTTCCCTTACATTGTAGGATAATTCATGTGCAACGTTTTAGCTTAGAATTGATGTGTAATCTGTAGATGTGTTGGATAGCAGATGTAACAGGTATACCAGCCTCTCTTTATGAACTTGGCGGAGGTGTTGCTAACATTTACGATAGCAAATTTAAATTTACCAACAAAAAAAAAACGACATTTTTGTTTTTTGAGCTTCTTTTATTTGTTTTTTATTTTACCTTTATTTAACTAGGCAAGTCAGTTAAGAACAAATTCTTATTTTCAATGACGGCCTAGGAACAGTGGGTTAACTGCCTTGTTCAGGGGCAGAACGACAGATGTGTACCTTGTCAGCTCGGAGATTTGACCTTGCAATGTTTTGGTTACTAGTCCAACGCGCTAACCACTAGGCTACGCTGCGAAATCTCTGCAGCCTACTAAATCACTTTTTACAGCTACTGTTTACAGGCCTCCTGGGCCATATACAGCGTTCCTCACTGAGTTCCCTGAATTCCTATCGGACCTTGTAGTCATAGAAGATAATATTCCAATTTCTGGTGACTTTAATATTCACATGGAAAAGTCCACAGACCCACTCCAAAAGGCTTTTGGAGCCATCATCGACTCAGTGGGTTTTGTCCAACATGTCTCTGGACCTACTCACTGCCACAGTCATACTCTGGACCTAGTTTTGTCCGATGGAATAAATGTTGTGAATCTTAATGTTTTTCCTCATAATCCTGGACTATCGGACCACCATTTTATTACGTTTGCAATCGCAACAAATAATCTGCTCAGACCCCAACCAAGGAACATCAAAAGTCGTGCTATAAATTCTCAGACAACCCAAAGATTCCTTGATGCCCTTCCAGACTCCCCCTGCCTACCCAAGGATGTCAGAGGACAAAAATCAGTTCACCACCTAACTGAGGAACTTAATTTAACCTTGCGCAATACCCTTGATGCAGTTGCACCCCTAAAAACGAAAAACATTTGTCATAAGAAACTAGCTCCCTGGTATACAGAAAATACCCGAGCTCTGAAGCAAGCTTCCAGAAAATTGGAACGGAAATGGCGCCACACCAAACTGGAAGTCTTCCGACTAGCTTGGAAAGACAGTACCGTGCAGTATCGAAGAGCTCTCACTGCTGCTCGATCATCCTATTTTTCCAACTTAATTGAGGAAAATAAGAACAATCCGAAATGTATTTTTGATACTGTCGCAAAGCTAACTAAAAAGCAGCATTCTCCAAGAGAGGATGGCTTTCACTTCAGCAGTAATAAATTCATGAACTTCTTTAAGGAAAAGATCATGATCATTAGAAAGCAAATGACGGACTCCTCTTTAAATCTGCGTATTCCTCCAAAGCTCAGTTGTCCTGAGTCTGCACAACTCTGCCAGGACCTAGGATCAAGGGAGACACTCAAGTGTTTTAGTACTATATCTCTTGACACAATGATGAAAATAATCATGGCCTCTAAACCTTCAAGGTGCATACTGGACCCTATTCCAACTAAACTACTGAAATAGCTGCTTCCTGTGCATGGCCCTCCTATGTTGAACATAACAAACGGCTCTCTATCCACCGGATGTGTACCAAACTCACTAAAAGTGGCAGTAATAAAGCCTCTATTGAAAAAGCCAAACCTTGACCCAGAAAATATTTTAAAAACTATCGGCCTATATCGAATCTCCAATTCCTCTCAACATTTTTAGAAAAAGCTGTTGCGTGGCAACTCACTGCCTTCCTGAAGACAAACAATTTATACGAAATGCTTCAGTCTGGTTTTAGACCCCATCATAGCACTGAGACTGCACTTGTGAAGGTGGTAAATTACCTTTTAATGGTGTCAGACCGAGGCTCTGCATCTGTCCTCGTGCTCCTAGACCTTCGTGCTGCTTTTGATACCATCGATCACCACATTCTTTTGGAGAGATTGGAAACCCAAATTGGTCTACACGGACAAGTGCTGGCCTGGTTTAGATCTTATCTGTCGGAAAGATATCAGTTTGTGTTTCAGACATAAGGAAGTGGATGGCTGCAAACTTTCTACTTTTAAACTCGGACAAAACAGAGATGCTTGTTTTAGGTCCCAAGAAACAAAGAGATCTTCTGTTGAATCTGACAATTAATCTTGATGGTTGTACAGTCGTCTCAAATAAAACTGAAGGACCTCGGCATTACTCTGGACCCTGATCTCTCTTTTGACGAACATATCAAGACTGTTTCAAGGACAGCTTTTTTCCATTTACGTAACATTGCAAAAATCAGACATTTTCTGTCCAAAAATGATGCTGAAAAATTAATCCATGCTTTTGTTACTTCTAGGTTAGACTACTGCAATGCTCTACTTTCCGGCTACCCGGATAAAGCACTAAATAAACAACTTCAGTTAGTGCTAAATACGGCTGCTAGAATCCTGACTAGAACCAACATTTTTTATCATATTACTCCAGTGCTAGCCTCTCTACACTGGCTTCCTGTTAAGGCAAGGGCTGATTTCAAGGTTTTACTGCTAACCTACAAAGCATTACATGGGCTTGCTCCTACCTATCTTTGCTTTGCTTTATCTTGGCCAGGTCGCAATTGTAAATGAGAACTTATTCTCAACTTGCCTACCTGGTTAAATAAAGGTAAAATAAAATAAAATTGAAGACTCATCTCTTCAGTAGGTCCTATGATTGAGTGTAGTCTGGCCCAGGAGTGTGAAGGTGAAAGGAAAGACACTGGAGCAACGAACCGCCCTTGCTGTCTCTGCCTGGCCGGTTCCCCTCTCTCCACTGGGATTCTCTGCCTCTAACCCTATTACAGGGGCTGAGTCACTGGCTTACTGGTGCTCATCCATGCCGTCCCTAGGAGGGGTGCGTCACTTGAGTGGGTTGAGTCACTGACGTGGTCTTCCTGTCTGGGTTGGCGGGCGGAGATCGCCGTGGGTTGGCGGGCGGAGATCGCCGGGGCGGAGATCTTTGTGGGCTATACTCGGCCTTGTCTCAGAATGGTAAGTTGGAGGTTGAAGATGTCCCTCTAGTGGTGTGGGGGCTGTGCTTTGGCAAAGTGGGTGAGGTTATATCCTGGCTGTTTGGCCCTGTCCGGGGGTATCATCGGATGGGGCCACAGTGTCTCCTGACCCCTCCTGTCTCAGCCTCCAGTATTTATGCTGCAGTAGTTTATGTGTCGGGGGGCTAGGGCCAGTCTGTTATATCTGGAGTATTTCTCCTGTCTTATCCGGTGTCCTGTGTGAATTTAAGTATGCTCTCTCTAAATCTCTCTTTCTCTCTCTCGGAGGACCTGAGCCCTAGGACCATGCCTCAGGACTACCTGGCATGATGACTCCTTGTTGTCCCCAGTCCACCTGGCCGTGCTGCTGCTCCAGTTTCAACTGTTCTGCCTGCGGCTATGGAACCCTGACCTGTTCACTGTGATTACTATTATTTGACCATGCTGGTCATTTATGAACATTCGAACATCTTGGCCACCCCTCATAGCCTGGTTCCACTGATTTCTTCCTAAGTTTTGGCCTTTCTAGGGAGTTTTTCCTAGCCACCGTGCTTCTACACCTGCATTGCTTGCTGTTTGGGGTTTTAGGCTGGGTTTCTGTACAGCACTTTGATATATCAGCTGATGTAAGAAGGGCTATATAAATAAATGTGATTTGATTTATCAAAGCTGTGAGGAAGTGATGTAGTAAATACACACTCGCAAACTCCATTAAAAACGAGGGCTGAGGGGCTTACGTTGCAAACTTCCCTTGCTTGGCTAATCATTTGGATCGACAACAAATATGGCCGCCAGGATTCCCCCCAAGGGCATAAGGCGAGGGTGTGTCTTGGATGAGTTTGAAACGCAACCACTGTCTACAGGTGAGGGTAAGTGGACGAGGGATTGCATTGGAGGTAAGGCACCATAACCAGTGTTGCCAACTAATTTTCAGGGTAAGTTGCTAGAGGCAGGTTAATTTGTTGCTAAATGACGTTGTGATGTCATTGCGTGATACCGTATAACTGCGTCATTACGTAGAATACATAATAACGTTACTCAAATTGACTGGCCATCTCGGCAAAAAATATGATTTGACATTTGTTCAGGTACAGACTTCCACTCTTTTCTGTACAATTTTGATTGAGACATGTTGATTGATGTTGTAAGTTCTGTTCAAGATCAAACATTCGTGACCAACTATATTCATTGGGTTTGGCTTGTCGAACCCGTACTACAGCTGCTGCAGTCAGCCAACAATAATTTGCTGAAATTGCTGTTGGCCTGCTGCTGCCTGTGCACGAGCTGAGCACCTGCTGCTGACGTCACTCACAATGCACTTCTGCAGCCAGGCACGTGTGTTGTGACTGAGTGTGTGACAGAGAAAATCGTTTTCTGTATCATTTTGCGGGAAAATGCGTGCATTTTAGCATTTGAGTCACTTTTCAAAAGTTGCTAAAAGTTACAAATACATTTTTAAAAGTAGCTAAATTTGTTGCTAGTGTGAGGTTCTGAGTTATGCACTATAACCCAGTACTATATCATGGAGTCTGTTTCTGACCGTTTGAGCAGACACATGCACATTTGTGGCCTGCTGGAGGTCATTTTGCAGGGCTCTGGCAGTGCTCCTCCTTGCACAAAGGCGGAGGTAGCGGTCCTGCTGCTGGGTTGTTGCCCTCCTATGGCCTCCTTCACGTCTCCTGATGTACTGGCCTGTCTCCTGGTAGTGCCTCCATGCTCTGGACACTACGCTGACAGACACAGCAAACCTTCTTGCCACAGCTCGCATTGATGTGCCATCCTGGATGAGCTGCACTACCTGAGCCACTTGTGTGGGTTGTAGACTCCGTCTCATGCTACCACTAGAGTGAAAGCACCGCCAGCATTCAAAAGTGACCAAAACATCAGCCAGGAAGCATAGGAACTGAGAAGTGGTCTGTGGTCACCACCTGCAGAACCACTCCTTTATTGGGGTGTCTTGCTAATTGCCTATAATTTCCACCTTTTGTCTATTCCATTTGCACAACAGCATGTGAAATTTATTGTCAATCAGTGTTGCTTCCTAAGTGGACAGTTTGATTTCACAGAAGTGTGATTGACTTGGAGTTACATTGTGTTGTTTAAGTGTTCCCTTTATTTTTTTGAGCAGTGTACATGTAAGTGTTGAAGGAGAAGGAAGTGTGAACAGTGTACGTAGCATGGAAATGGACAAAGACAGCATACAGAGCCAGGGTCAGGTGTGGACAGAAGACAGCCTGACACAAGCATGCGAGAGAGCAGAAGAAGATTCTCTGGGATGAAGTGCAGTCGAAGGCACGACAAGACAAGGAGGAACTGAGAATAATGCAGTCGAAGGCACGACAAGACAAGGAGGAACTGAGAGTGATGCAGTCGAATGCACGACGAGACCAGGAGGAACTGAGAGTGATGCAACTCACTCTGGATAGAATGGACAAGGAACAAAAGAAAGATACTAAGAGAGGAAAAGAGGAAGCAACAAGATGTTACTGTACCCTCCTTGGTCCGAGGGTACAGATAACATCCACACCAACCTGTTGGGGTCCCAATAGGGGTCCCCCACGAATTCCAGGCATTAAACAGGAATGATGGCCTGTGGCATTTATTGCCCATTATTGGCCCAGCTACTGTTGATGCTAAGCAAACTGCCTGGATCAATTATATCTACTATAATCAACAACGATTTGTTAACTACACCCACACCACACTTACGGGGATGGCTGAACAATTGGATGCCACCTCTCGAACCGCTAGACAAAATAGGCTAGCACTAGACATGATTCTGGCCAACCAGGGAGGTGTTTGTACAATGTTTGGAGAACAATGTTGTACATTTATCCCTAACAATACCAGTCCTGATGGGAGCATTTCAAAAGCTCTGAGCGGGTTGGAAAAGTTATCTGTGGAGATGAAGGGTCTTGCCGGTGTGGAGGAGGGGGGGCTGTTCTCCTGGCTGGGTGGCTGGTTTGGTGAGTACACTGCATTGATTGTTACTGGATTTCTGACCCTAATAGTTGTATTTCTTATATTAATGTGGTGTGCTGCATGTATTATCCCCTGTTTGAGGAAATCTTTTACAGATGTTGCGCACGCTGCAGTTATGATGCCACTGCTTGCTCACGGGGGGGATGCTGAGACTGCCTTGACAGAGGATGATCCATGGTTTGCTATAAAAGAATAAAAATAAAAATTGCTTATTTTTAGTTTAATTCATTGCTTTTTGTTTCACAATATATCCTTGTAATCTTTTACCCTGTATGTTGTCCTACCTTATGTCAAGGTTTAAATTTCCTGGGTGGGAGGTAGCCAAACTAGTACATGAAAGGTGTAGCAGGGTGGACTAGATTGTTCTTATTCTTTATGCAATAAAGGTGGGTTTCTTTTAATCTTTGTATTCTGAGTGTGACACCCTAAAAGGGTGTCAAAAGGAGGAGTCGAAATGCAACTTAGTGTATATCATTTGTTGATTTTTTCTTTGTTGATTAAAAATAAAATAATAATAAAAAGAATAAATTAATTAATAATAAACTTTTTATTATTTTCATGAAATGCTATTAACATATTACTATGTTGGGACCGCTGAAATAAAGGATAATGAGTGACACCCTTGTGGGTGTCAAAAGGGGGAATCAAAAACTCCAGTTTATATATATGTTAATCAACAAAGGGACGTGCATCACTTCATGTATTCACAAAATAAAGGTTTAAAGTTCCTGGGTTCATCAGCAACCTAGTATATCGGATGGTGTGGTTACACCCCACAGGGGTGTAAAAAGGGGGATTGTGAGGTTCTGAGTTATGCACTATAACCCAATACTATATCACATGTGATTGAATATTAGCAACTGTTGACCTGGGCGCCTGGGTGTCTGTGTGTGTGTGCTGGAAGTAACAATTAGCCCCAGATAAGTGTGCTGGGAAGCTGTGGTTAGCCTTGAGCGAGAACAGTGTGCTTTTGAATGCAGGTGCAAATAGCTCAGACAATGTTGCAGAGCTGTCTGACCTCAGTCTCTGGGGTGAGGGAGCGTAATCTACACAGCAACAGCGCCGGGACACCAAAGAGCGCAAAGAGGCTAGGACTAGCCTGAGCGCCGGCGATAGGCTGGGTGAGTCTAAACCACGCCCAGTCTCTACTCTGTGACAGGCCGGCTCGGAAGCAGGAACTACTTCTGTCAGAGTATATTATAATATCTTTGTCAGGAACAAGTCAGTTCTCTGTTTTATCCTGCGTGATGATACATTGAACCCGTATATACGAAAATTGCATTTGCCATTTATTGCTTAGTTAATAAAAAATACATAGCATACAATCGGTGACTCATTGTCATACTTATCCTTATACCAGATTGAATTGACGCAACCCTAACACTAGGTGCTGTTTGGAAAAAGGCTAGTCTGAAAAGTTGCTAAATCTAGCAACAAAATTGCTAAATTCGCATCACTGACCATAACACGTTGGATGCCAACCGCTGACAAGAAGCAACACAGGTAACTAGCTAGCCAGGACACCAATAGACAGTGGCTGCGTACTGGAGCGCCCCCGCTTCCCGTCTGTGTACCGGAGTCCTAGCTTAAAAATGTACCAATATAAATATAAAGAGGGGTGCCTGCAGATGCAGGAATGGCCCAGAATTGCGGGCCTCAATTCCACCATAAAGATCTGTACCTCTGAGCAGATGACACAATAAACTGACAATGATATTCTCTCCCTCTCAATTATATTTCAATTACTTTATTGTCATGATGTAACAATGTACATATTGCCAAATAACACTTTGGAAATGGAATGATTTCAATATGGAAATGGATAATATCAACAATCATATATATCAATATCAACAATCTCTCTCTATCTCAAGAAACAGCCCCTGCAAAAACAGAGACACATTTCCTGTAAAATACACCGTGGGACTGTTCCAACTGTCAAAGCTAAAATACCACCTCTGCGTGATTAACCACTCAACTCGAGCTTACCTACCCATTTGCAGTTCAGTAAATCCTTGTCATTAACCCCTACAGATCTGATAGATGCCACTCTGCCTTACCACTGAGGTAGTCTACAGCTAGGGACTGTGCCTCAGACTCAACAGTAAACAGTAAACTGGGCTATCCTCGGAGCCTAGTGCCTATGCTGCCTTGCACTTTGTTTTAGGGTACTTTTCCATTGGTATTTCCATTGGTATTTACACTCCCCCAACCCGAAATAAAAATACATAATTTTTTTGTGTGCTTTTTTTGCCATAGGGCAGAGAAGAGAAAAATGTAGTTTAATAGCTAATTTCATGCTGTTTTACACACATTTTGCCATGAGGTTGAAAGACAATGTTGCTGTTTTAAAGCTCAGGGATTCTTGAAAAACAATCAACTTTTTATCCCCAAATATTTGTCTTAACCAAAGTGAAATATATATTTTGATAGACCAAAGTATCAGCCATCACACCATGTAAAGGAACAAACTCCTAATTATTATTATTTTCTTCATAAAATACAACTAGTTGGATTTATGTGAACTCCGTCAGACACCATCAAATCAAATGTTTTGTCACATGCGCCAAATACAACAGTTGTAGACCTTACAGTAAAATGCTTACTTAAAAGCCCTTAACCAACAATGCAGTTTTAAGAAAATACAAAAAAAAAATTACGAGATAAGAATAACAAATAATTAAAGAGTAGCAGTAAATAACAATAGCGGGGCTATATAAAGGGTCCCTGCAGAGTTCCTTGGCACTCTCCTGTCGTGCACGTTTTTCTCCCGTATACAACAGGCAGGAGGTGGGGGAGACACAGTCTAACAAGCGATGTCGCTAGCTAGGTAGTTATCACATGGTGTCGCCCCAGCCTCCTGTCTGCTGTGCTTGCGGGGGCGACCGGTAAAGTGTCCTTATCCCCCCTGTCGTGCACTGTTTCCCCGCAGGTATGTTAACCACTGTGAGGGCAGGTGTTCGGCAGGCGGGAGTGAAAAAACTCAGATAATACTTTTATTTCCCTTTTGACCCACATTCAAAAGAGTGCAGAAACGCCTCCAATTGTGGGCTGGAGTTACACACTATTGGAATCGGTTAGCTACTGCCACTGGTTCTGACTAGTAGTACAGCCAGAGATAATAGAAAAGCAGGAGATACGAATTCCAGCGGAAATTAAATGTAAAAACATATAACGCTCCGCCCAGCAGGCTGTCGATCAATCGCGTTTACGTTGTCATGTTGCGTCAGGCGTTTGCTAAGCTTATCGTCATGCAATCCATTCTAAAAGTCAGGCTATGAGTCGCGAAACCTGCCTATTTTATTCGGAAGTACGTTATGTGACGATTTCAAAGTCAAAAGATATTAGAGGACAAGTTACTTATCTTAAATGTTAGATTTTATGTTGTAATGTTTAGCTTCTGGTTCACGTAATTCGTGCTAATATTGGGTTTTGGTGCTAGCGCCCAATTGACTCCTTGAAGGAGATAATTTATTTTCGGAGGTTACCCAGAATCCACCGCGTGACACATTGACAACGTACAGCGGGCGTTAAAACGATTCCAATGGAGTTTCCCATCTCCTCAAAAGTATCTATGTGACGTCTGGTCACAACCTAGTTAGCTTGGCTTCTTGTGTCTCAGTCAGGTATGTTTTTCTAGTACTCCGTGTTTTATATTTCGTGGAAAGTATAGTTATTACTAGTTGACAAGTATATACATATAGTTTGGTGTTGTTTGTTAGACAGATTTTCTTTGCTATCCGTCGGATATGCTAATTAACTTATGCTAAGCTAACGTTAGCTATCCAGCTAGCTACCTAGCTTCATCTAGTTAGCTAACGTTAGCTAGCTAACTCTTTCATCTTCACTCTTTGTTATTGAGTTTTTGACTGACCCAAGGGTTTTTAAGGTAAAGCCTAAGCTACGTTTGTAAAGTAAAATGTTGTCTCTTCAAACGAAGCGTATTGATTGTTTAACATTGTCGTAATGAACTAACAGCTTTTGTTGACATATGTGGGCACAACTATGTAAACATCACTAGCTAACTAACTATAGCCTGTGGCTGGCGAGCAAGTTATAATGCTATTTGCACTCAACCTTTACCACCAAAGACTTTATTATATTAAGTTAACAAGACAACTAGGTCAATAATCATATTCTGAATCAATTCTGATTAGAAGGATACAGACACATTTTGAATGGTTTCACACAGTAAGTAGCACTGTTCTCACAATCAATAACCTGTTTATTCAGGTATATTATTATCTGTCTATGATGTTGTCGCCTAAGACCTGAAACACACTGAGTTGCCTAGTTAAAGATCTGTTTGTCTGCACTCGACTCTCTGACTCCGATGAAACAAATTCGAATCAAACAGCTGTCATGGAAATAGATCACTTCCGAGATCTTAGACCTCATAAAGAAAAGGGATCGCTACCTGGACAAATTCAGAAGGACAAATCTACAAAAATATATCTTGCCTGTAGAATCCAGGCAAGATACAAAATGGATAAGGCCAAATCCCAACATTACATAGACGCCGTTAATGACAATTTACATCATCCTCGTAAACTGTGGAACATTTTAAAGGACATTGGCTCAACAACTCAATAACCTGTTTATTCACGTATATTATTATCTGTCTATGATGTTGTGTTCCACGCCTAAGACCTGAAACACATGTCTCTTATTTCCTGTGTCTACAGTGTTGGGAATGCAGCCACCACTCCCACCGGATGCAGTCAGAGAGCTGGTGTGTTCCTGTCTTCACAGGGACCCAGTAGCCGCTGATCTGAGATGCAGCCTGTTTGTGGCAGCTGCTCAGAACTACAAACGGGACTCAGTGCTCAGACCCTATCCCCCCAGATACATCAGAGACAGAGACAACAAGGAGTTTGATGAGCTGGTGAGGAATCGGACTGGACAGAAAACACTGATATTTTTCAGAGTTTTCTTCTGTTTGGTGCCTAATGAACATGACACTGCTCTTGTGTTCATTTTAGCTGTCAGATGTCAGCAGTTTGCCTGGTGTGAGGGAGCTGGTGAGACTGAGGCCTGGTGAAGCTGACCATCATCTGGCCCTCACACACTGGGTTCTCTCCTCCAAGAGCTTCGCTGTGAAAACACTACAGAAAGACGAGGTAAAGGCAATAATATCTCAAAAGAATAGAAGTGTGCAGGATACACACTCCACTTGACAAACGTCCTCTCCACTGCCCTCTTCTCTGCCCTCCAATAGTATGCCAAGCTGTGTAACCTGACTGAGAGTGAGGGGATCTCCACGCCTGTTCCAGACTTCCTGTTTGAGCTGGAGTACTGCGACCAGATGAACGCTAAGTTTGAGAAGACACGGGCGGGACGCGACCTCTTCTATGCATTCCACGGCAGCCGACTGGAGAACTTCCATTCTATCATCCACAATGGACTACACTGCCACCTCAACAAGGTCAGTGATGTGACAGTAAGATGGCAGTTTCACCAGTCCTGTGATGATGACGGTGATGATCCTTATATTTCTTTGGGTTCCCAGTAGCCCAGCTTGTGTATATATTTTCAGATTGATGATTGTTCTGGTTGGTTGATGAATATTTTCACAGATAATTGTTATGTTAAGACAAAAGCCAGTATTGGCTACACTAAAGGAATGGACTTGCATTGATGGAGTTGCATTTCTGACAGACTTGTTTTTTTTGGGGGGGGGGGGTTCTCGACAGACGTCGTTGTTCGGAGAGGGCACCTACCTCACCAGTGACCTCAGCATGGCGGTCCTCTACAGTCCCCATGGCAACGGTTGGCGTGACAGTCTCCTGGGACCGTTGCTAAGCTGTGTCGCCGTGTGTGAGGTCATCGACCACCCAGACGTTAAGTGTCAGGTGAAGAGGAAAGGTCAGAGCTTTGTCCAGAACGTTTACACAACACTCTTTATTTACTTAGGCACCCTGAGTCTTCTTTAGCCCCTCCTACCCTGAGTCTCCTCTAGCCCCTCCTACCCTGAGTCTCCTCTAGCCCCTCCTACCCTGAGTCTCCTCTAGCCCCTCCTACCCTGAGTCTCCTCTAGCCCCTCCTACCCTGAGTCTCCTCTAGCCCCTCCTACCCTGAGTCTCCTCTAGCCCCTCCTACCCTGAGTCTCCTTTAGCCCCTCCTACCCTGAGTCTCCTTTAGCCCCTCCTACCCTGAGTCTCCTCTAGCCCCTCCTACCCTGAGTCTCCTCTAGCCCCTCCTACCCTGAGTCTCCTCTAGCCCCTCCTACCCTGAGTCTCCTTTAGCCCCTCCTACCCTGAGTCTCCTCTAGCCCCTCCTACCCTGAGTCTCCTCTAGCCCCTCCTACCCTGAGTCTCCTCTAGCCCCTCCTACCCTGAGTCTCCTCTAGCCCCTCCTACCCTGAGTCTCCTTTAGCCCCCTCCTACCCTGAGTCTCCTCTAGCCCCTCCTACCCTGAGTCTCCTTTAGCCCCTCCTACCCTGAGTCTCCTTTAGCCCCTCCTACCCATGTCAGTTCTCTTGGTGTTTGCCTCTTGCACAACATCGACTTCATAACAAATGAGTGGACCCTGCAACAATATCATGTCAACGATGGCTGCCTCTCAAAGTCCTGTAAATGTCAGTAATATTTTCCCTGAAACTGTTTCAGACTCGGAGACCATTGACCGTCAGCGCTCCAGAGCCAGGAACAGTGAAGGAGGAGAGGTCCCTCAGAAGTACTTTGTGGTCACCAACAATCAGCTTCTCAGAGTCAAGTACCTGCTAGTATACTCTCAGAGAAGACACCTGTCCAGGTTAGTACCTGCTAGTGGACTCAGAGAAGACACCTGTCCAGGTTAGTACCTGCTAGTGGACTCTCAGAGAAGACGGCTGTAGCTTCCCTAACTCGGATCGGACCGGGTATGGATCCAACTAGGTCCTCGGGTCCATTTGGAACGGGTTTCTATATTTAAAAGATCAATCAATCAAGCAGATGTCACAAAGTGCGATAGACAAACCCAGCCTAAAACCCCAAACAGCAAGCAATGCAGATGTAGAAGCACGGTGGCTAGGAAAAACTCCCTAGAAAGGCCAGAACTTAGGAAGAAACCTGGAGAGGAACCAGGCTCTGAGGGGTGGCCAGTCCTCTTCTGGCTGTGCCGGGTGGAGAATATAACAGTACATGGCCAAGATGTTCAAATGTTCATAGATGTCCAGCAGGGTCAAATAATAAATGTAATGCATATGGGATCCGTATGGGAAAGTCCATTTGGAAACGGACCTGTGAAGGCTTCTGCTGTTAACAGTATGGTGATAGTTGTATTATCTTTGCTGCCCTCTATTGGTGTTGTGGTGAGTTGCCAGTACATTAGTAGAACTGATAAACATTTCAACAGGATGACAGTTCTGTCACTGTCAGATTTTCTCAGATAGGATCATTTGACTTCTGTTGTGATTTTAGACCTTTTTAAGTATAATTTGTGTGACGTGATTGTAATGTGATTTTTGTGATGTGTTTCCAGACATTCCCGGGGCAGGTCGTGGTTAGTCAGACATCACTTTGCCATCATGATGAGTCTCTATCTGCTGCTACTCATCTTCATCGGTGCCTTCAACTCCACCACATTCCTCTCCTTCTGGAACAGGATTTTCCGGTGACGTCACAATCGCAAGACGGTCTCGTCCGGTGACATCACAATCGCACGACGGTCTCGTCCGGTGACATCACAATCGCAGGACCACACTCTTCTGGTGACGTCACAATGAAATCACCGGACCTCACTAATCACAGGACATGGTCTTCCGTTGATATCACACGAGTCTCTGGTGCTTTCCCACTGCAACCCCGGTTGGTCCAGCCTGAGGCTATCTATAGGCTTAAACCCCGGTGTTTCCTGGGGAAATTGTTTCTCCTTTCCATCCCTAGGGCTGACATGAAGGACTTGGGAAGAGCAGTGTCAAGTTCAACATCTGAATATTCAAACCGTTTCTTATGAGAAGGAATAGTTCATATATACATGGACCATTCTTGTCATTCATAGTGCCTTCCCTAACAGAGAGAGACAGAGAGACAATCAGACAGATGGGAAAATAGGACATCCATATTATTCACTTAACACTATTTCCCTTTAATCTCTTTCCTGTCTTCCACCTCTTTGTATGTACAGTCTACATGGTTATTACCACCACTGGTTATAACACCCTGAGGCTGTTTCCACATGGTTATTACCACCGCTGGTTATAACACCCTGAGGCTGTTTCCACATGGTTATTACCACCACTGGTTATAACACCCTGAGGCTGTTTCCACATGGTTATTACCACCGCTGGTTATAACACCCTAAGGCTGTTTCCACATGGTTATTACCACCACTGGTTATAACACCCTGAGGCTGTTTCCACATGGTTATTACCACCGCTGGTTATAACACCCTGAGGCTGTTTCCACATGGTTATTACCACCACTGGTTATAACACCCTAAGGTTGCTACCATATGGTTATTACCACTGCTGCTTATGTAAGTCACACAATATCTCAGACAGCACGTGGCCAATTTTGACAACTTGGCTGAATGATGCATCTTGCCATAAAGATCCAGAATTTTACAAAATTCCACTGATTGGCCAGATGGTGGCGCTATAACAAGAGATTGTAAATGCTGACCGAAAGGTCATGCCCGTCACCCTGTTTGACCCAAAGCCATGAAATTTGGTCCCTCTCCTCACAAGGAGCACATTTGCCTCAGGGACTCATAAGCAATGTTCCATCTAATCTGCGTGCGGGCGCGCAGTAGCCCTGAGACTGCCGCATGACTCAGCCCTTACTCTACACAGACCGGTGCGGCATAACCAATAAGAGCTGGAGTAGGCCTATATGCAAATACACCATTGCCATATATGGATCTGTGCCATTTTACTTTGAACTGGACTGTGTTTACTGCATGAGCGGTCATGAGTACCTGTGCTTGTTTTGAGATCGAAGCGAAAGCTGCATGTAGCCACGTGTGCAGATTTTGTTCATATTCTTTGCTAGGTCGAGTTATTAGCCCAGTTATAGATACTTTATAGTCAGCAATAGGGGAGTGATTTGCTTCTTACAAGAGCACAAAACATGTACATTTCTAGACATCTTTTTTTTTTTATACGCAAGTAAGGTAAAGAAATTATTCCTTTTCTTAAAGGGGCAGTGTTGTATTTTGAGCCGGGCTTGAATAAGCTAAGTAGCCAATAGGCAGAGAGTAGCATAATTTGTCTGATTATCTGTAATAATGGTATGAGAATAATAATAATAATCAATTTTATTTTGTAAAGTGGTTTATTTCATCAAACACATTTTCAGTCACCTTGTCTGAAGGACAAGTTGATAAACAGGTTAATGTTTAAGCCCTGCATGTTTAAAAAAATAGTTTCATAGAATGTAGGCTCACATTGAACACTACACATTGGCTGCTACTGTAGGCTGAATGATAGAACAGCTGTTTCCATGTTAAAATGTTATGGGATACATTTTCTCCATTGTTTTTGATGGTAGGCCACTCTGGTAGGCCTACATTATAATCAAATAGCCATCAAATAGCCACAGTCGCCTCCACTTAAAACTGTAACTTAAAGCGGGTACAGCCTCAGTGTTCACAGTAAACTCGCTCTGGAAGTTGCACAGAATTTTCACGACGTTGAAGTTTGTGCTCAGCAGACCTAAAAATGTGCTCAGTGCCAGAACAAAAATGAGAGGAAGCGTTGCTCATTAGGTCCACAATGATGAATTTTACTGCATTTAGAATTTTGTGAGAAACACAAACGCTACTCTTCTGGCACCGAATGCCTGATCTGCACAAAACTGGATATGTGGCATCTATGGACAAAGGTCTCTCAACACAGTATTTTCCAGACTAGTACAGTACCTAAAACAACATGGCCGCTATTGACCAATAAACATTCATGTGGGCGTGGTCTGGCACATAAAATGCATATAAATCAGTCAAGGATATTGGCATTGTAACACAATGTGGTACACGTGTTGCAAACACTGTCAAGACTCAACATATTGCGAGAACATTCTTAACGACCTCTAGGTGGCGCTATAACAGGCACATGTTTTTATATCTCTTGATTCGTTTGACTCGGTGATTCAAACCTGGCACACTGTCTAGCTAAACCCCACGTGATATCTCAGACACCACTTGATGGAACTTAATGATTGGTTAATGACACGTGTTACCATAGAGATCCGCCATTTACAAAATGCCACTGATTGGCCCAAGGAGAGCTCTGTATCATTCGTGTGGGATGACATGTTTACTTTTGCCTTGTTACCACTTCTATGGTTATAACATCCTAAGGCTGTTTCCACATGGTTATTACCACCACTGGTTATAACACCCTAAGGCTGTTTCCACATGGTTATTACCACCACTGGTTATAACACCCTAAGGCTGTTTCCACATGGTTATTACCACCGCTGGTTATAACACCCTAAGGCTGTTTCCACATGGTTATTATCACCACTGGTTATAACACCCTGAGGCTGTTTCCACATGGTTATTACCACCACTGGTTATAACACCCTAAGGCTGTTTCCACATGGTTATAACACCCTAAGGCTGTTTCCACATGGTTATTACCACCATCATGGTTATACACCCTAAGGCTGTTTCCACATGGTTATTACCACCGCTATGGTTATTACCACCACTGGTTATAACACCCTGAGACTGTTTCCACATGGTTATTACCACCGCTATGGTTATAACACCCTGAGGCTGTTTCCACATGGTTATTACCACCACTGGTTATAACACCCTAAGGCTGCTACCATATGGTTATTACCACCGCTATGGTTATAACACCCTGAGGCTGTTTCCACATGGTTATTACCACCGCTGGTTATAACACCCTAAGGCTGTTTCCACATGGTTATTACCACCGCTGGTTATAACACCCTAAGGCTGTTTCCACATGGTTATTATCACCACTGGTTATAACACCCTGAGGCTGTTTCCACATGGTTATTACCACCACTGGTTATAACACCCTAAGGCTGTTTCCACATGGTTATAACACCCTAAGGCTGTTTCCACATGGTTATTACCACCGCTGGTTATAACACCCTAAGGCTGTTTCCACATGGTTATTACCACCGCTGGTTATAACACCCTAAGGCTGTTTCCACATGGTTATTACCACCACTGGTTATAACACCCTAAGGCTGTTTCCACATGGTTATTACCACCACTGGTTATAACACCCTGAGGCTGTTTCCACATGGTTATTACCACCACTGGTTATAACACCATAAGGCTGTTTCCTGTGTGGATAAGCACTGTCCTTACAACCAAATGGAAATTTAATGTCACTAACAAACAGGTTTGGGGTCAATTCCATCTCAATTCCTGTCAAATCAGGAAGTACACTGAAACTCCAAATATCAATGAGTGAGAAAGTTACACGTGCGTAAAGATCATGCCCCAAAAACATGCTCTCACCGTTAACAATATTCATGATTCATTCACGATTATCCGTAATCATGGTAGCATCCAACTTTTAATGTTGAAGTGTTCAGAAACTTGTTTAGAAAATAAATGACTATTGGGCACAACATAACCCGAAACACAACCAAAATAAACTGCAAATGCATCCAACAGGTTTGTAGAGTCACACGCTTGATGTAGTCATTACATGCAGGACTGTGGGACCAAAAACTAAACATTTGACTAAATTTAATACACTTTTAAGTGAATTTGTTCAAATACTTATGAAACCTTCAAATAGGGGGACTAGATAAATAGTGCTTTCATTTTTAAACGATAAAATAGATATGAAAATACCATCAAATAAAAGGTGACATTTTGTACTGTCACCTCCTATAAAACATTTTGATTTCAAATTAAAAGTTTCCGGTTCGTAGTGTTATTGGTCTGTTTTACTAATCTTTTTCTCCCAGATTGTAACTTTATTATGGGCTGTCTGTCGGTGGGAATGCTTTATGACACCTGATACCCCGAAGGCCCATTCTTATGTGTTTACTATCAGTCAATAACAACAGGAAGCCGATGGGCTTTAGAACAGTGACGTCTGCCATACACAAACTACTCAATGTAAATGAAGTCACTACTTGGTCAGTCCCTGTCCAGATCAAAGATGGGCTCTGTCCCTGACAATGTTCTTGAAAATACAAGGAATTGGATTGAAGAAAAAAAATAGTTTAGTAAGGATGGAATTATGTAAATAAACATGTTTTTTTGAGTCATAGTATATGTAAATCTGAAGTGCAATCCTGTATCAATATTTTACTTACAAACTGAAAACATTTAGCAAATGGTCAGTTTGCAAAATGCAATTTGTAGTTTAGCATTTTATGATGTTAAACAATTTCAATTCTTAACGGATATTTTAATCAAGAAATATCCCTCTCGAACCAGATTCATTAAAACATTTGCATTAGAACATTTAGTTGTTTCCAGAAGAAAGTTAATAGCTGCCAAAAAGTGATTTGCATTGTTATCTGACAATTAGATAACATTATTTTAATCTCCTCTCAACCTTTTATAAGTATAATTTCTCTTGTTTTCCATCTGGAAAATAACAGCTGCTAAGTTGTCATTTTGCCCTAAACATCCAAACATAAAGGTGGATAATAGATATTATGCTTTCAGAAAGGCTGTGTCCTGCAAAACTCTGCTTTATCTGGGAGATATTGAATCTCTCTGTTTTACTAGTAACTTTTAGAATTCTAATTGAATGGAGAAGTAGCCTACATCCTCTTGATTTTTATCACCTTAGTTTTATCTCGTGTGAAGTTTCAGAAGCATGTGATTGTAACTGAGATATCCAAGATGTCTGTGTATTGACCGAATGAAGACAGAAATTCTTTT
This sequence comes from Salvelinus namaycush, assembly GCF_016432855.1. NCBI lineage: Eukaryota > Metazoa > Chordata > Actinopteri > Salmoniformes > Salmonidae > Salvelinus > Salvelinus namaycush. Next base: position 49,709,275 of record NC_052327.1, on the reverse strand, counting down.
TACAAATATAAACCAGGCATCAGAAGGACGTTCAGAGAACAACCAGCCGATTGTTGGACCAGGCTGTATTCTCACTTTCTACTGGTTCTGTTATGATGGGTTCATAAAGACTGTTATTCAGGAACTGCCAGGTGTAGCAGACTGTCTCAGAGGAGAGTACCACTTTGCAGGTGTAGCAGACTGTCTGAGGAGAGTACCACTTTACAGGTGTAGCAGACTGTCTCAGAGGAGAGTACCACTTTGCAGGTGTAGCAGACTGTCAGAGGAGAGTACCACTTTACAGGTGTAGCAGACTGTCTGAGGAGAGTACCACTTTACAGGTGTAGCAGACTGTCTGAGGAGAGTACCACTTTGCAGGTGTAGCAGACTGTCTCAGAGGAGAGTACCACTTTGCAGGTGTAGCAGACTGTCTCAGAGGAGAGTACCACTTTGCAGGTGTAGCAGACTGTCTCAGAGGAGAGTACCACTTTGCAGGTGTAGCAGACTGTCTGAGGAGAGTACCACTTTACAGGTGTAGCAGACTGTCTCAGGGGAGAGTACCACTTTGCAGGTGTAGCAGACTGTCTGAGGAGAGTACCACTTTGCAGGTGTAGCAGACTGTCTCAGAGGAGAGTACCACTTTGCAGGTGTAGCAGACTGTCTCAGAGGGACACTGCTTAATCTAGAGGGGATGTGAGGATTGTTCTGTGTTCACCCCTTACCCTCAGCCTTATTGGTCAATCATCAATTACAATGCAGCAAGTGCGCAGATGGATTGGATACTTGGGATGTATGCTATTAGTCTTACTAAAAAAAAAATTGAACTTTTAGAAAGTGATTTGCATGGACAAACTTGTTTACGCATAATAGCAATTGAGAGACATAATTACAGTGTCCTTCACTTTATATACATGTACCTGCCATTAGCATGAGGTTAATAGATTAGCAATGTAGCATACAGCAGCCATTTTGTTCCACTATATGGAATATGTAAAGACACTTTATAATCCACAAAATACCATTTGTTTATTAAAAAAAAAATAAAGATTCATATCACAGTGTACACAGGCGATGTGTATAACACACAAAAAAAATGTAATTATTGTCAAGTTTTTCAGATGGTGTATTTGAAAGTAGCTGCCATTCAATATCTGGGGGTATGGAAAAGGGTGGTTTTCAGAGGCAAAACATCAGTTCTCTGCATTAGGACAGCCAGGCACCAAGCACCCACAATACCCCTCTGTATTACGCTGTTGAGGAAAGAGAGAGAAGATTCAACTGGTGAAGAAAGGAAACATTTATTAGTCTGTCAATGTCTGTAACTATCGACAAAAAAATCTCTATTTTTATTCAATCATTTTAAAGTTGTCTGTTATGACAAAAATGTTTCGGTACCCTTCCCCATTTACCACAGCTGGACTCAAATCAAGTTGTGGAAACATCTGAAGGATGATCAATGGAAACAGGATGCACTTGAGCTCAATTTTGAGTCTCACAGCAAAGGGTCTGAATGCTTATGTTGAATTTTTTGTATGTATAGGGGTGATGTGACTAGGCATCAGGATATATGATAAACAGAGTAGCAGCAGCTTGTGAGTGAGCAGGTGTGTAGAGTCAGTATAAATGCAGGTGTGTAGAGTCAGTATAAATGCCGGTGTGTAGAGTCAGTATAAATGCAGGTGTGTAGAGTCAGTATAAATGCAGGTGTGTAGAGCAGTGGTCACCAACCTTTGAGTCAAAATGCAAGCCGAGATCTACCACTCTGATTTTTTATTAATTAGGAATAGGCGTCCCGCTAGCGGGACAACTTCCGGTGAAACTGGAGGGCGCGCAATTCAAATAAATAATCATAAAAATGATGGATATTAAACATTTAGGTACATACAAGTGTCTTATATCGGTTGAAAGCTTAAATTCTTCTTAATCTAACTGCACTGTCTGATTTACAGTAGCTATTACATTGAAAGCATGCCATGCGATTGTTTGAGGACGGCGCCCCACATCACAATATTTTTCCACCAGCACAGGTTTCATAAATTCACAAATAGTGATTAAATATTCACTTTTTGAAAATCTTCCTCTGATTTGTCATCCAAAGGGTCCCAGCTATAACATTTAGTGTCGTTTTGTTAAATAAAATCCTTTTTTATTTCCCAAAAAGTCTGCTTAGTTGGCGCCATCGATTTGAGTAATCCACTCTTTCAACATGCAGAGAAAGGAATTTGAAAATCTACCCCTAAACTTTGTTTCAACAAGTCAAAATATGTTTCTATATACTCCTCAGATACCCTAAAATGTAATCAAACTATAATATTTCTTACGGAAAGTAGTATGTTCAATAGGAAACCGGTTTTAGCAGGTGCGTCTTGTCTTCATGGCGGCGCAAACACGAATTTCCAAGACTGTGTCCCTGTACTAAAACTGATATTTCTTATTCGTTTTGGAAGTTACAAGCCTGAAACCTTGAACATAGACTGCTGTCATCCTGTGGAAGTCATAGGAATTGCATCCTGAGAGCTAAAATTGAGTATGCCCTTATACTTGACATTGTAAGAGCATGGTCTCTCAAAAAACAATTCAGGGTTGGTTTTTCTTTGGATTTTCTCCTACCATATCTATTGTGTTATATTCTTCTACATTACTTTAACATTTCTACAAACTTCAACGTGTTTTCTTTCCAATGGTACCAATTATATGCATATCCTGGCTTCAGGGCCTGAGCAACAGGCAGTTTACTTTGAGCATGTCATTCAGGTGGAAATTGAGAAAAAAGGGGCCTAGCCCTAAGTAGTAACTTAAAAAATATAAGCCTATTCAACATTAACCAATTAAAAACAGTTCTGTAGCAATGAGGATTGTGCAGTATGCTATAGGCCCAATACATTATCACCGCATACTGGCTTTACTTGAATTGCCCTGCCAATGCATTGTTGTTCAGGACATTCTTTTCCAATTATATTTCTAAATTTGAGGTAGGCTATATGATCACACCGGTAATAGATCCATTGTTGTATTACTTGTGAGGCACAGCTGAGTGAGCATGCATTTAAATAATTAGCTTTTTATTTTACTGGGCTGATGGTGCCTGCATCTGATGGTCAGTCTCAGCGGAGGGAGAGAGCAGCAGACTGAGGGTCAGTCTAAGCGGAGGGAGAGAGCAGCAGACTGAGGGTACGTCTCAGCAGAGGGAGAGAGCAGCAGACTGAGGGTCCGTCTCAGCGGAGGGAGAGAGCAGCAGACTGAGGGTCAGTCTCAGCAGAGGGAGAGAGCAGCAGACTGAGGGTCCGTCTCAGCGGAGGGAGAGAGCAGCAGACTGAGGGTCCGTCTCAGCGGAGGGAGAGAGCAGCAGACTGAGGGTCCGTCTCAGCGGAGGGAGAGAGCAGCAGACTGAGGGTCAGACTCAGCAGCGGGAGAGAGCAGCAGACTGAGGGTCAGTCTCAGCGGAGGGAGAGAGCAGCAGACTGAGGGTCAGTCTCAGCGGAGGGAGAGAGCAGCAGACTGAGGGTCAGTCTCAGCGGAGGGACAGAGCAGCAGACTGAGGGTCAGTCTCAGCGGAGGGACAGAGCAGCAGACTGAGGGTCAGTCTCAGCGGAGGGAGAGAGCAGCAGACTGAGGGTCAGTCTCAGCGGAGGGAGAGAGCAGCAGACTGAGGGTCAGTCTCAGCGGAGGGAGAGAGCAGCAGACTGAGGGTCAGTCTCAGCGGAGGGAGAGAGCAGCAGACTGAGGGTCAGTCTCAGCGGAGGGAGAGAGCAGCAGACTGAGGGTCAGTCTCAGCGGAGGGAGAGAGCAGCAGACTGAGGGTCCGTCTCAGCGGAGGGAGAGAGCAGCAGACTGAGGGTCAGTCTCAGCGGAGGGAGAGAGCAGCAGACTGAGGGTCAGTCTCAGCGGAGGGAGAGAGCAGCAGACTGAGGGTCAGTCTCAGCGGAGGGACAGAGCAGCAGACTGAGGGTCCGTCTCAGCGGAGGGAGAGAGCAGCAGACTGAGGGTCAGTCTCAGCGGAGGGAGAGAGCAGCAGACTGAGGGTCCGTCTCAGCGGAGGGAGAGAGCAGCAGACTGAGGGTCAGTCTCAGCGGAGGGAGAGAGCAGCAGACTGAGGGTCCGTCTCAGCAGAGACATCCCTCCATCCCTCCGCTCTCCCTTTCCTCCACTGACACTGACCAAAAGGGGACACCGTCTTCCAGCTGATGGCGAAACTCGAGTCGCACCGCATTACTTCATGCCTTATGCACAAATTCATGTTGTTACTCCTATGAACAGAGAAAGTGAAATATTTCTTGATATTAAAAAAGACCCAAGCCGCTAACAATAACAACAACGCAAGCCTATAGATACACTTTCCTACTCGTTCATTACTGCTGCACTGCTTGATGTAGCGCTGAGTGGAAATAGGAAGAACGCGCATTTTATGGCTTATAAAAGTGTTGAATACAAAGTGTTGACAGTGCTGAGTAAGAACTTAAACATGAACTCACTCATAAAAACAGCAGCTCTTTCTCTAGTCATGGTTTTAAACGTTTTGAAATCTCACAGTATCAATTTTGCCGTATCTTTTTTTATTGCCTGCTACGTTACTGCAGACTCGGTAAACTGAGCATTGTGATTGGCCAGTGGTGCATAGTGCACTTGATTTCCTCTCCAGGCCCACCGGGAAGGCAGAGTTTGTACCTTCAGACACGTAAAAAAGGCAACAGTTTGCCTACCCGGCGCGCAGGGAAGCTGAATTGGCTGTACCTACCACCAACAGCCCGAGACGTAATTAAAAAAAAAATAGGAACAAGACTTTATCGTTGTTTTTTTTACAGAAATGTTTGACGATCGACTAGAAATGCCTAGGAGGCCTAGAATGATTGTTGCTTCAACTCAGTGGAAGTGATGATACTGGGTTCTCAGCGTAGCAGTGTGGCTCTAGGATCAGTTGAGCCTTTTCTGATCATAATGAATAAGAAGGGGGCACCTGATCCTAGATCAGCATATCTACTCAGACGCTTTGTGAACACAGGCCCAGGATGAAAGGGTCAGCGCCTTGTTTTCTAATTGACACGGAGTACCCTACGGCTATTCGTTGAAATGCTACATAACAGATTATTTTATTTTATTATTATTTTCAGCGCCATCATTTCTCCATTAAAATACACTAACAGTTAAGACTATGGTTACATCATATTCATTTCAGCAGTATATGGGCCTATGTTCACACATTGACCTGTGTGGCTTCAATACTTCCTAGCCTTAAATTACTTTATAGTAACATTTTGTATTATTTTGCAGCATTATTTTGTAGCACTCGGTTGATGTCACGTCACATGAAGTCCTCGTAGTCTTGTACGTAACCTCCATCGAACTCGCCGTAGTCCGCTAGGTCATCCTTCATCTTGGACTTCATCCCTCCGGCAGGAACCACGCCTTTCTTTTTCTTCTTTCCTTTATTCAGCTGCTGTTGGAAACAAAGAGGGATGATTAGTATTGTCCTTTATTCAGCTGCTGTTGGAAACAAAGAGGGATGATTAGTATTGTCTTATGACAGTAATTATTTTTTGTTGTTGCATAATTTCCATTAGGGCACGCAACTCCAGGTAGTACTGTTCCAGTCTGTTTTCTTCCGTTTGATGCCTAATGAACATGACCCGGACAAGACTGAATAGCAGTCTAAGTAGACCATGTGTACTGGTGATAAATGGCAATACTTGTCGGTCATTTAAATAAAATGAAAAAACAAACCTTTTCCTGTTTCTGTTTTTCACTTAGTAAGACTGTGAGGGAGTTGCTGACTTTTTTCAAGTCCTCCACCTCCACTGTAACATAAGAGGTGCACAGTTAAAACATTATTTCATACAATACAGGGACATAATACAGGCCCCACTGACCATTGAGATGCATGAACAATATCATTGGTTACTTTTCAAACTGTATATTATTAAATCAATACTTACGTGAGAGACAGAGGTCTCGAAACAAGGACTCTAGGAAGCCGGGAATAGTGTATGGAACTCTCAAAAGGTGATATCTTGTCTTTTAACAACTTTTCAAACTCTGTGAACTCATCTTTAGAAGACGGGTTTATAGCATCAATTCCTTTGACGTTGTTGACGACACCTGATTTGAGAACCATGATATTGTAGCGACCCGCACAGACAGCTGTGTGTTATGTGTTAGGCTAGTAGGTGGTTGTGTTGTACTGACCAGTACCCAGTGTTCAGCGGGGTCCGACATGTCAATCAACCTGCTATCTGCCAATCACGGGAATGCCTGGAATGTTCTGATGCCGGGCATCGTGGCGGTTGGCGGAGTGGCGTGGATGTGGGTTGGGCAGGGGGGTGGAGCATTGGAAGTTAAGACCAGGTTTAACCTTTGTTCTCCCTCTTACGTCTGGGCTTCACAAGAGAAGGTCACGGTTGGCTTGTGGGTTATCGTTCATTTATTTGGCGTGGGCTTCGGCCAAACAGTAGCCTGTGTATAGTTAGGTTTTTAAACCGTCAATTCGTAAACTCAAACCTCTGTCTGAACAATTGTTCCTTTATGATCTAGTCATGTCATTACATTGGTGTCAGAAGTTAAAACGTTGATAAAAGTTAGCCAGCTAGCTAGCTGACTTCTGTGGCTAGCTACTAGCGGGCATGAGCGCTTCGTCGACTGTGCTTCGCGCCGATTCTGGTGGGCGGACCGAAGGTGTGACGTCGACGCGGCGGGACGAGGAATCTGGGGCTCAGGATGTAAACAAACATGACGGCGCCCAGTTCCCGGCTGCGTCTGCGTCTGTTAAGACCCCGAAGTATTCCGGTAAGGCGGATTGGGAAGCTTTTCATGCTCAGTTTGAACTGTTAGCTCGTTTTAGGGGGTGGTCGAATGAAGATAGGGCACTGCAGTTGGCTTTATGCCTCACGGATGATGCTCTGGCCTGTTTGATATTGATTAGCCCCGAGTACAGACGTGATTATGGTGCTTGAGTGGGAGCACTGAGGAGGCGCTATGGACAGTGTGTACAGCCCGGGCTACTGCGCTCCGAACTGAGTAAAAGACGCAGGCAGCCTGGAGAGCCTCTACGGGTGCTACCTAATGACATTGAGAGCCTCTCTCGGCGAGCATATGCTCACATGCCCCCCTCCGTGCAGAGCGAGCTAGCACGGGACCAGTTCATACAGGCGCTCTCTCCTACGGAGCTGCGCATACAGACCCAGCTGGCTCATCCTGAGTCATTGCAGATAGCCTTGGAGATGGCTTTGGAGAGGGAGCTGGTGTGGGCTGGGGCTTTGGTGGGGGTGCAGGGAGACAGACCCTCTGTGCGAGCTGGGGGGGCAGAGCAGCCCGGAGCTGGAAAAGCCTGCATGGGTGGCTGAAATGACAGAACTCATTCGTGCTGTGTCGCTACAGGCGGCGCGAAACACACGCCCTGGTCCCAGGGTCTGCTGGGGTTGTGGCCAGCCAGGCCATCTGCGCCGGGATTGCCCCATGTCCCTCAGAGCTCAGGGAATGGCTCGGGGTCCGCATAGACCGGGTAGTGTGGACCCCTGGTTTTCTATCCCAACCACCATCTTCTTCAGGAGGAGCCCACCGGCACAGACGGGAAGGCTCCACTTCCCCCAGAAGCAGACGAGGGCAAGCAGATGGCGCCTGTTGTTGTGGTGGGCCGGACCTGTGTTGGGGACTTTTGTCATGTCCCTGTCACTGTGGAGGGGGTACCCTGTTCTGCCCTGGTGGACACTGGGTCCACAGTAACCCTGGTGAGGCCAGATATTGTGCCAGGTTGGACTCAGAGCAGCTGGTGAATGCAGGTGTGAGGCAGAAGAGGAACTATGACGTGCACACCCGGGGAAGGCACTTTGTGGCTGGGGAGCTGGTCTGGGTCTACAGCCCCCTAAGGAAAAAAGGCAGATGCCCCAAGTTGGACAGTCACTGGGTGGGACCCTGCAGCGTCCTGGAGAGGGTAGGGGAGGTTGTTTACCGGGTGCAGCTTCTTCCCAGGGGGAGAAAGGTGGCACTGCACCGGGACAGGTTAGCCCCATACAGATGGGCCTCTTCTCCCCAAACCCCAGGGACCCCCACAATTCCCCTTTCTGGCATTGACATTCTCCAGGCACCCACTCCCCCTGTCTCTCTCCCTGTGTCACCGCGTGGTTCCCCAGAGCCACGGACTCTATTACCCGTTCCCGCTTCCTTGTCCCCCATATCCTTCATTCCCTGGTTTCCAGAGGTGCACTCTGCGACCATCACGGCCACGCAGGCAAAGGAGACCTCCGGGTCGCTTCAGAGACTTTGTTTGTTCCCTCGGGGACGAGGGACTTTGTGGTGGGGGGGGGGCTGTGTAGCGACCCGCACAGACAGCTGTGTGTTATGTGTTAGGCTAGGTGGGGGGGGGGGGGGCTGTGTAGCGACCCGCACAGACAGCTGTGTGTTATGTGTTAGGCTAGTAGGTGGTTGTGTTGTACTGACCAGTACCCAGTGTTCGCGGAGTCTGACATGTCAATCAACCTGCTATCTGCCAATTACGGGAATGCCTGGAATGTTCTGATGCCGGGCATCGTGGTGGTTGGCGGAGTGGCGTGGAGGGGGGTTGGGCAGGGGGGTGGAGCATTGGAAGTTAAGACCAGGTTTAACCTTTGTTCTCCCTCTTACGTCTGGGCTTCACAAGAGAAGGTCACGGTTGGCTTGTGGGTTATCTTTCATTTATTTGGCGTGGGCTACGGTCAAACAGTAGCCTGTGTAAAGTTGGGTTAATAAACCGTCAATTCGTAAACTCAAACCTCTGTCTGGACAATTGTTCCTTTATGATCTAGTCAGGACATTACAATATGAAGCTTTCCACAGGTAACTGGTGTTGACAATGTCTAAAACTCTTGATTCTTAAACCAGACATTTTGCAATATAAATCTCAGATTCTCTGTAAAGCTTTCTATTTATCTGTAATACGTGTAGACTGTCAGCCTTAAATATTTATCATTCAACATACACTACACGACCAAAAGTATGTGGACACCTGCTCGTTGAACATCTCATTCCAAAATCATGGGCATTAATATGGAGTTGGTCCCCCCTTTGCTGCTATAACAGCCTCCACTCTTCTGGGAAGGCATTAATATGGAGTTGGTCCCCCCTTTGCTGCTATAACAGCCTCCACTCTTCAGGGAAGGCATTAATATGGAGTTGGTCCCCCCTGCTGCTATAACAGCCTCCACTCTTCTGGGAAGGCATTAATATGGAGTTGGTCCCCCCTTTGCTGCTATGACAGCCTCCACTCTTCAGGGAAGGCATTAATATGGAGCTGGTCCCCCCTTTTGCTGCTATAACAGCCTCCACTCTTCTGGGAAGGCATTAATATGGAGTTGGTCCCCCCTTTGCTGCTATAACAGCCTCCACTCTTCAGGGAAGGCATTAATATGGAGTTGGTCCCCCCTTTGCTGCTATAACAGCCTCCACTCTTCTGGGAAGGCTTTCCACAAGATGTTGGAACATTGCTGCGGGGGACTTGCTTCCATTCAGCCACAAGAGCATTAGTGAGGTCGGGCACTGATGTTGGGCGATTAGTAGTGTGTCTAATGCAGTGGGCATCATTGACCCCGGTCATGGACCCCCTTCTTCTACGCTGCTGCTACTCTCTGTTTCTGATTTATGCATAGTCACTTTAACTCTACCTACATGTACATATTACCTCAACTAACCGGTGCCCCCGCACATTGACTCTGTGCCGGTACCCCCTGTATATAGCCTCACTATTGTTATTTTACTGCTGCTGTTTAATTAGGCTAGGTTGTAGCAACCTCATGATGGGTATAGTGAACATTTTAGTATGATGTAGTAGCCTAAGCCTAACTTTCAGAATGAATCAAACCAGTGTAGTTTTAATTCATCAATATACAGTATTTTGTGTGTAAATAGCATTTTATGTGCATGATATGAATGAAGTTTGTTGTAGTGACTGAGTAAGCCTAATTGTAAAAGTATGCCTCAACAGTGCCATGTTTGCAAAAGTTTATTGTGCTGAGCACACATTTAGGCAGCCAGGACCACAGGCCGGGACCACTCCGTAGGTCACACTGTCGGTCTAGCTCTCACTGCAGTCCAGTGGCATGGACATCTTTGAAGTCGGGCCTCTAGTAATTTAGGAGGGCAACTTTATAAAGGCCTCCTCACAATGGCCTTATCATACAAGGCTCTATAGACAGATTTAAAAATACATAGGCTATTTTTGCGTTGATGATGTATGTATTGAAGTCAAGTGGTTCAACATTCAAGTGTATTTTATTGACAACATAGAACAGCTTGGACAAGGCGACGGTCGGTGGAAGTCTGGCGCCACCAAGTGGACAATTATTTGAGTTCCCTTGTGGCATCAACGCTTCCCGAGATATTTTATAAAAGATCAAATGTTATGTCCGTTTTATTATCTACAAATTATTTATCCAACCCCTATTTGATAGATTATTATTCCAATTTAGCTGTAAATCTGGTTTTAACTCAATAAGGATTTGTCTAGTTTCCGATTGGAGGGCGGATGACCGCGTGACTTTGTATCCTACCAATGTGTTACTTTGTATCAGTGAAAAGTGTCTTTTCCCGACGTTGATCAAATCCCGATCTATGCCACCATTTTTTAACAGCATCATAATCTTTGATATTTGATGTAAAGTTTACAGAGCTCATTTTGCTGTAAGCGTTACCGGATTTGACGTGTCTGAGAACGGCACCTTCCTCCCGAAAGCATTGCGGTATCGCTTCTCGGCCTTTTGGCTAAGATCAAGTGTAGTATCTGTTCTTATCAGTTTAATATCTGATACGTCCCCTATCTGGGGACCATATATTAAATTGATTTTTGGAATAGGGAGATGGAATAGGGGCTTGCTCCGTCCACTCCACGCATCGACCTGGTATTGCAGTACCTCCAGGAACGGTGCACCCCCTGTCGTTGTAAAGAAAAAGCAGACGAAGCCAAACGGATGGTTCTTTTATTATAGTCATGATGGATATTGGGTTTAATTAAGCAAGTCTATGTCACTAGATAGTGGTCAGTCACCCATTTAATCAAAACAAATTCAAATAGTTTTTGATGCTTTAATGCCGTTTTTATGTGTATAAAATTATGTACAAAAATATATATGAGCTGTTTTCAAAGGAAATGCAACAATAAAACTTCTCCAAAAGAAAATGTATGTTCTCTGGGAGACCCGCCAGGGACCTGTGGAAGAAAACAGGCCCTGATCTCATGTCTGCCAGCAGGGGAAGACCTAACGCCCCAGCTCGTGCTGTTATGGGGTGGGCCGAAGGCCTCCACCAAGCTCTGGCCCACCCTCACGTGTCTGAAGGACGCACTGTGGTCCTCCCGCAACCTGCTGGTAGCGAAACGAGTAGAGACCACCCTCCAGGCAGTGGCCATGGTAGTCACGGATGCTCTGGGGCGATACAGAAGAAATGGGGCCTCGACCCCAGGCGAAGGGTCCCCCACAACACCCAAGGTTTATAAACTATCTCTGGAAGCACTGCTGCCACAAGGGAACTCAAATAATTGTCCACTTGGTGGCGCCAGACTTCCACCGACCGTCGCCTTGTACAAGCTGTTCTATGTTGTCAATCAAAACGCATTTGAACGTTAAACCACTTTTTAAAATGTTATTTAACTAGGCAAGTCAGTTAAGAACAAATTCTTATTTACAATGACCCACCCACCTAGGAACAGTGGGTTCAGGGGCAGAACGACAGATGTTTTACCTTGTCAGCTTGAGGATTCGATCTTGCAACCTTTACAGTTACTAGTCCAAAGCTCTAACCACTAGGTTACACCTGGCTTCAATACATACACCATCAACGCAAAAATAGCCCATGTATTTTTAAATCTGTCTGTAGAGCCTTGTATGATAAGGCCACTGGGAGGAAAAATTCCCTATGAGAAAAAAGAATGGTGGAAAAACAATTGGAAACATTTCCTTGTTTCTGGGTATTATGACTCCAGTGTGTGTTCGCTGCATGGACAGTGCCATTGAGGACTTAAGGCATTTTTAAAACATTTGTCAACTGGGTACAAGGATGGGCAAGAATGACAAAATACCATAAACATCAATGTATCAAAATAAACAGTTTTTATTCAAATACAGAAATATATGTGCAAGTAGCTTGAACAGCAACAACATTCTCAGTTACAGAAACCTTTAACTTGCTATGACAGTGATACACTACATGACCAAAAGTATGTGGACACCTGCTCGTTAAACATCTCAATCCAAAATCATGGGCATTAATGTGGAACTGGTACCCCCCTTTGCTGCTATAACAGCCTACACTCTTCTGGGAAGGCTTTCCACTAGATGGTGGAACATTGCTGTGGGGGACTTGCTTCCATTCAGCCACAAGAGCATTAGTGAGGTCTTTTTTTGTTCGTTTTTCTTGCTTTAAATATGAAAAGTTGTGTTTTTTTTGTCCCACCACTCCCAGGAGATGTTCAGGGCCAGAGGCTGACATGTGAAGATCTGGGCTGGCTTCTATTCACTCCTGTCAGGGGGACAGTCCAGCACCCAGTATCATCTCCCAAACCCCGTACTCAGTATAGAACTCTGCCAGGAGAACCAGAAGTAGTGTTTATTCTTAGCCTGGGTACCAGTCAGTTTGTGCTAATATTCCACTCCTTGTTCTCAGTGTCATAAGCAAAACATATGACAAAAGGAGATTCTCATTTCATACAAGCGCATTTGTTTCCACGTTTCCTCTCCTTGCGCTCCGCTCCTCCGTTACCTTTGACATTTTTCAAAAGCAGGCAAGGACGGAGGACACAAGTAGTCGAGGGAAAAAACAAATTGAGATCCTCCTCACAGAGTACACAAAGTGGAAGGTTAGCACAAAACTGGTCTGGGGTTTCCTGCTAATATGTTCTGTGGAATTTGGCCAGTTCAGTAGATACATAATGAACAGCTAGAGGCATGGTACTGTACTGCTGCTCCTGCTAGACTGTTTATTGAATCCTACTCAACTGTTGTGGGTGAAAGTTCATTCAGTCAGTGTGCACATGCCAACGGCCAATCACTGTATTGAGGATCTGTATTGACAATCAATGACACAGCACATGTCCTGGTATGTGCTATGGCCCTGGGGGTTTCCATGAAAAACACACACAGTATGGACACGATCCTATCGGTTTCTGTTAACGTCATGATTTTACAATACATAGATAATGTACGTCATACATTAGAATGACATCAGTTGTAATACCCACTCTATGGTATGGATATCTAGGAGATCAACGTGGTTTTAGGGTTGAAAGGATCTGGCCAGGGGTCTCCCCAAATAAAAACATGCAAGACGGGCCAAAACTCAGATTTGTATTCCCATTTAAAAGACCGTCAGTCTCAGATTGTATTCCCATTAAAAAGACAGTCAGTCTCAGATTGTATTCCCATTAAAAAGACAGTCAGTCTCAGATTGTATTCCCATTAAAAAGACAGTCAGTCTCAGATTGTATTCCCATTAAAAAGACAGTCAGTCTCAGATTGTATTCCCATTAAAAAGACAGTCAGTCTCAGATTGTATTCCCATTAAAAAGACAGTCCGTCTCAGATTGTATTCCCATTAAAAAGACAGTCAGTCTCAGATTGTATTCCCATTTAAAAGACCGTCAGTCTCAGATTGTATTCCCATTAAAAAGACAGTCAGTCTCAGATTGTATTCCCATTAAAAAGACAGTCCGTCTCAGATTGTATTCCCATTAAAAAGACAGTCCGTCTCAGATTGTATTCCCATTAAAAAGACAGTCCGTCTCAGATTGTATTCCCATTTAAAAGACCGTCAGTCTCAGATTGTATTCCCATTAAAAAGACAGTCAGTCTCAGATTGTATTCCCATTAAAAAGACAGTCAGTCTCAGATTGTATTCCCATTAAAAAGACAGTCAGTCTATTGCAATAGAACACCAATAGAAGAGCTGATGAACATTCTAAAATAAAAAAAACAGTGAATCCTGGATCCGGTTAATTTTGAACGAGTCTTTTAATTAATGCATTTCAAGTACTCCAAAAAATTACATCTCTTTGCACAATACATTTTTTGAAATTTTTAGTAAAAATGTTCAAAAGTGAACAACATTTTTTGATACTGTATAAAACACAGTGAACATTAAAATCAGACAGTAGTTTCTAACTTTTGAATCATCTTGTGTTCTTTCGGCCTACATCATTTCACCTACAACATTTTCAACTCAATTTTTGACATTTCAGTGCATGTTTTATATCTAGAAACTTTTCTCTTTTTTTACCATGAAGAATACAAAATAAAAAAGAAAGTACATTTTTTCTGGCATTATTTATTGTGTTGTTCTTCTAATCCAAACCATGCCACAGGAGAACAGACACAACATTATATGTTAAAAGTACATGTTGTTATTAAAACAACAAAACAACCTAAGAAATTAGTACTTTTTTTGTTTTTAACAGTATTTTTATTGGAATTTCACAATTTTCACCCATATTAAAGAGATACAACAACAGAGACAAAGGCAAAAAAAACACAAAAAAACAGCACTCGCCTGCGCATACATATATATATACACATATACATACACATACACACACATACGCACACCATTTTCCTCTCCCCGCTTCTCTCACCCTATCCCCATCATTGCGTCTCTCAATACATACATTTTAAACAAACTTACAAACAGAAATTAAACAAAAAAAGCTCGGTTTAAACTAAGAAGTTAGGTTCCACACATGGAACATACAGTGTAATTCTGAATACATAGATCACCACCATTCTAAGAGAATCCTTGCAGCATAATAGCTGATACCTCAGGTTCTAGGTCATTTAGATAGGGTTCCCACTCTTTGTAGAACTGATCCGTTTTAGAATGCAATGTACATGTCAGATATTCCAGAGGCACCCATTCAAAAAGTATCTTATGCCAATCTTTAATAGAAGGAACCTTATCACTAATCCACCGTAAAATGATGTTTTTCCTTGCTGCAAAGGTAAGGATGTTGTAAAGCCTCCTCTTACTCACAGAAGTAACATGCCTACTAGGGAGACCCGACAGTAAAGAAACTGGGTCCAATTCTAGATCAACCCCTAGGATCTTTTCAATTTCTTGCAGAACACCAGACCAGTATCTTTGTATTTTGATACATGACCATAAACAATGTGTTTGGGTGGCTGTATCAGTTTTGCATTTAAGACACTGAGGAGAAGAGGAAGAGGGGCTAAAGGCATGTCTGCGATTTGGGGATATATGCAATCTGTGTATTATTGTTAATTGGATTGCTCTAGTACGATTACATATATTGTTTTTGCATATCTCCAAATGTCCTCCCACATCTCTTCGTCAATAGTAACAGACAATTCTTTCTCCCAAACTCGTTTCACCCTCTGTGTGTCGACAGCAGGAAAGGACCTTAAAGCATCATAAAACAGACTTACAGACATTTTCCTTTGTGGAAAAAAAAGCATTCTCTCAATGACAGACATATCAGGGTTACCAATTAGAGTGGTGCTCTTCACAATATAATGTCTTACTTGTAGGAAGCGGAAAAAGTCCTTCTTTGGGAGTCGATATTTCTCCACCATCTGCTCAAATGACAATAGAATCTTATCAGCAAATAAGTCATTTAGTCTGCGTATGCCCTTATTAAGCCAAAAGTTAAAGCCAGCATCCAGCAATCCTGGACCAAAATCTGGGTTGTTAAGAACTGGGGTAAGAGCAGAGGTTAGTTTGGACCTTCCCAGGAAGCGCTGAACTGACCTCCAAACCTTGAGTGTGTTAAGTGTAATAGGATTATTGCAGTGATCTTCTACAGACTTGAAACTTCTGAAAAAGAAAATATCCTGTAAGGGGTATTTTGAAAGAGAAGTCTCAATGTCTAACCAAATAGAGGAGCCATCGTTTGTGATCCAGTCAGAAATATAACATAGGTGGGCACACCACTGATAGAACCTGATATTGGGCAGATCCAAGCCCCCCATAGAACTTGGCAGCTGCAATATTGCCATCTTAAGCCTTGGCTTGCGTTTACTCCATATAAAGGAACTTAGCCATCCATTTACATCCTTTATTATCTTATTGGAGAGTAATACTGGGATCATTTGGATTGGGTAAAGTAGTCCAGGTAAAATGTTCATTTTCAAGAGGGATATTCTACCCAACAAAGAAATCGGGAGAGAGTTCCAGCGCTCCAGATCCTGTCTTATTGTATCAAACAAGGGAACAAAATTGGCTTTGTACATTTGCTGGAATTTAGGAGTTACAAATATACCCAGATACGTAAAGCCTGAGGGAGACCATTTAAAAGGGAAGGGGGTAGAAGTATTAGGTACAGAGTGAAGGCTACCAAGTGGCATAGCCTCTGATTTAGTTAAGTTAATCTTGAAGCCTGAGAATTCGCTGAATAATTCTATAATATTAATAAGAGAAGTAGTTGAGGTCTCGGGATTAGAGATGAATATCAGGACATCATCAGCATACAAGCTTATTTTATGGTGAACATCACCAATGAGCAGCCCCTGTATAGCAGGCGTTACCCTGATAGACTCGGCCAGTGGTTCCATAACGAGTGCAAATAGGAGGGGGGACAAAGGGCAGCCCTGTCTGGTACCTCTGTATATAGAGAAGCTATTTGACCTTAGCCCATTAGTAAGGACAGCAGCCTGAGGATCATCATATAAAACTTTCACCCATTTTATAAAGTTGTCCCCTAGACCAATTTTATTTAGAGCAAAGAGTAGGTAAGACCACTCCACACGATCAAATGCTTTCTCAGCATCTAGGGAGAGCACAAGACCATCCCTAGCATTTTGTTGGTAGGCTTGAATTACATTAAGAAGCCGCCTGACATTGTTGCATGACTTACGGCCCTTAATGAAGCCAGTTTGGTCTCCTTTCACAATTAGTGGCAGTGAGTCCTCTAATCTTGTGGCTAGAATTTTAGAAAGTAATTTTCTATCCACATTCAGAAGGGAAATTGGTCTGTACGAGGAACAAGACTCTGGACATTTTCCCTTTTTGAGAATAAGTGATATGTTGGCTTCCCTCAGCGTTTGAGGGAGCTGGTCATTTGAAAATGAGTGGTTAAACATATCACATAAAATTTCTAAAATGAGTCATTTATCAATTTATTTTCATATAAATGATTGCCATCCGAATCAGTAATAGTAGCAATTGACTGTGAGTCAGCTCTCTTTTTAGCTAGGTACGCCAAGTACTTTCCTGGCTTATCGCCATGTTCATATAGCTTTTGCCTGACAAATCCCATTTTCTTTTCAGCGTCCTGTGTTAGGAGAGAGTCCAACGTTGATCTAAGAACTGATATTTCCTTTAATAGGGCAGGAGTGGGAGTTTTAATATAGTCCTTCTCTTTAGTTCCTAATTCACCCTCTAACCTTTTTTGCTTTTCACGCTTTTTCCGCCTCTTAGTGGCTGTGTATGACATAATCAGACCCCTGGCGTACGCTTTACAGGTTTCCCAAAGGAGCGAGAGATAATCTGTTGATTGAGAGTTAATAGAGAAAAATGCTTTAAACTCTGTAATAAAATATGATGTGAACGTATGGTCTTTAAGGATGGTTGTATTCAACCTCCAATGTCTTGACAGATTGAATGCCCCGTTGAGTTTTATGTCCAGGATCACCTCCGCTTGATCAGATATGACTATGCTTCCTATCCCAGCGGATAAAACAGACTGCAAAGACGTCCTGGGCATAAAAAAGTAATCTATTCTAGTCTGACATCCATGAGGTGCAGAGAAAAAAGTGAACTCTCTGTTGGAGGGGTGAAAAGTTCTCCAAACATCAGCATACCCCAGATCATCACAAATAGCTTTAAGTGACTTAGCTCGAGGAGAGAGTGAAGCTATACCGCTGGGAAACTTGTCAATAAGGGGGTTCAACAAACAATTAAAATCTCCTCCAACCACTGCAGTGTCTGAGTTTAATTCTGAAAAGTCTAGAAAAACCTTAGTGAGGAAATCAGGGGGGTGGGCAGGGGGGAAGTAAATATTCATTATGGAGATGTTCTGCCCTTGTAAAGTACCATTAATTATAACAAAGCGAGTTTATCTTTCATACAATTCAACACCTTAAGTGGTAAGTTCTTTTTCACAAGAATTGCTACACCTCTACTTCTGGATGTAAATGATGAGAAAAACACTTGACCAAACCCCCCTTGTTGTAATTTCAGATGCTCCTTATCATCCAAATGAGTTTCTTGCAACAGGGCAATATCAATATTTTCTTTTTTCAAAAAAGACAGTACCTTCTTCCTTTTAATGGGATTATGGCTCCCTCTAATGTTCCATGTACATACACGCAGTGTATTACCTGCCATTGCACTTTGACCGTTTCATATTCAGACTGAATCCCACCGTAAAAATGGGGTGGTACCTTTTTCCATGTGTTGAACTCTCTTCTATCTCACCGAGCATAAACAAACGATATGAACCCTGAACTCCAGCTATACTAAACCCAAAACTTAAACATGTAAAGATCCAAAAGGGGGTTTTCCCACTAGCTAACATGCAGGGGATTTAAACTTTCCAATGTAGACTCTTAAGTCTGCATTGCCACTCAATAGCCTCGTCCTTTATACATATGAAAATGAAAATCAATATATGAAGATTGAGGCTCTTCCACCTAAAACCAAGCCTGGGCACCAATATAGATTCACCCATATCTCAGCCTGAGCGGCAGTTACTTTAGCAAGAAAAATAATAAAAATACGAATATTACTGAACCGGAGCATGTGAGAACTCACACCACTGTTTCATGATCAGATTCAAATAAGATAATAAAGTTATCCAATGCTGCGGCGGCGCAGCTTAAAGTTATTTACCCGAGAGAGTCAATAAACGCAGCAGCCTCTGCAGGTGTGGAGAGTTTCTTAGGCGATCCGTTGACCATAATCTTCAATGTGGCCGGGTACAACAGTGCGTAGTCCATCTTCATTCTCCTGAGTCGAGCCTTCGCCTCATCAAACCCTTTGCGTCTTCGTACAACCGCTGTGGAGTAATCATTGAAGAATGAGACCTTTGGACCTTTACGTTGACTACCGTCAGAGCCGATGTTTCTAGCCGCATCCATGACGCGGTGCTTGTTGGTGAAGTTGTGGAACTTTATAACCACTGGCCATGGGCGCTGGTTGGGACCGGGTATCGGTGCTTGAGAGCGATGGGCTCTGTCCAGCTTCACACGACCAGCCTAAGTGTCCATTTGTAAGTAGTCAGGGATCCATTCAGAATTTTCCGGGAGTCCCACAACATGAATATTGCATCTGCGTCCTCGATTATCCAAGTCGTCAATGTGCTCCGCCATTTCGCGCAACCTGTTTCTCAAGTGCTTTTATCTTAGTGTCCATAGATGTAGTTGAAGCTTCCACTGTAGCAATTCTTCCTTCCGCCTCATCGACACGTTTGACAACCCTCTGTAGTTCAGCTGAATGGCCTGCTATTGCTTCCAAGACCGTTCTTATCTTAACATCGATCACTTTAGTAATGTTGTCCGTCATCTTTTGAATCACCAGGTCCATTGTGCCTGGATCCTCAACGGTGTTAGCTCCGCTAACGTAAGCTAGCTCCTCCTGCACATCTACAGGGATGGTGGTTTGTCCGAGTTCTTAGTAGCTCTGCTGGGCATGTTGTCGGAGATTTTTGAGAAATAACCGTCAAGACTCATTGCAGGATAACTTATTTAGCCAATTCTACCACTTTTCCAAGCTAGGAGATTAATGAAAAAATATAAATTTACGAATGCCACGGGAGCTCGCTGAAACAGTGTTCTCTCTACGGCGCCATTTTGTCCCCGAAATAAGTACTTTTAAAAATATCCAATCTGTAAAAGCCATTTCAAATGTGCACATATAATTGAAGCAAGAGTATACCTTTTTAAGACATGTAAAACAGTTTAAAAGTCCCTTCATTAAAAAAGCGGTCTTCTCTCCTTTGTGCAGGAACGGGGTGAAGGGTGGCTGCCGGGACCTTAGATGTTGTGGGTGATACTTTGGCAGGGGTCGAGACTCTATTTTGTCCATACCACCTTAGGTTTTCCGTGGCTATCAAGGCCACTGCCTGGTGGGGGGTCTCCACACGTTTCCCTACCAACAAGTTGTCAGAGGACCACAGTGTGTCCTTCAGACACCTGAGGGTGAGCCAGAGCTTGGTGGAATCGGCCTTCGGTCCACCCCATACAGCACGAGCTGAGGTGTTGTGTCCTCCCCTGCTGGCGGACACGGGGAGATCAGGGGGCTTCTTTCCACAGGTCCCTGGCTTATTTCACTGCAGTTACTCTTCTCTTCCTTATAGTTTCTTAATGTTTGGTATCTGTTTTGATATTTATATTGGTGGTACACACACACACACAGAGAGAGAGAGAGGGTCTGGGAACCCACAACACATTAAACACTCATACAAAACCAAAGTTACACATCAATTAAAAACACAACTCCAATTCCTCCTCCACAGTAACTAAACACAACAGCCTCTGAATACCCCATATACTCATAAACAGATCAATATTATTGACCAGTTTGTAATAGGCAAACTCAACCCTCAGTCTCGCTGCCAACATTCCCTCCAGCATTCCCACCACGTCCACAGACCCCTGTCCCCGAATACTGTTCTTTCGGGTCTTCCATATTGCTAATTTAGCTGCCCCCTGACACAAAATTAAGCAAAATAACTACACCCCTTCGACTAAACCTGTACTTTAGCCCAAAGATAAAAAGTTGGGAAGAGAAAACCTCTCCCAAAGCTGAGAACCAGTCAATGATCAGGTCAATCATCCCGACCAGCCTGGGACACTGTAAGAACAGACGTGCCAGAGTTTCAGACTCAGCACAGAATGGACACCCTTCCCCAACAGTAGGATCCAGGTGTACCAGATGCATGTTGGTGGCTATGGCTCCATGTATTATCCTCCATTGGAGGTCAGCTGTCCTCTTATCAATAGGCAGTTTGTGAAAAAGAGGCTCTTCAAAAAGCCACATCCCTGGTGGCGTGACGGCCTTACGGGACTTCACAAAAACTCTCCAAGCCTGCATAACAGACTCATAAAATGGAGTCAGGCCAGACAAATCCCCCCCCTCCAGCTTTAAGAGGAAACTCTCCAAGCCGGCATAACAGACTCATAGAATGGAGTCAGGCCAGGCAACTCACCCCCTCCAGTTTTAAGAGGAAACTCTCCAAGCCTGCATAACAGACTCATAAGATGGAGTCAGACCATTCAACTCACCCCCTCCAGCTTTAAGAGGAAAAGGTTTGGGCTTGTCTAAGCCCAAACAGCCCGCTCTCCTCATCAATGTGTAGGCTGTGTCGACCCAGCTAGAACCGTCTCTGTACAACAGTCTCTGGGCTGCTTGAAGCCGGAAAGCCATGATCCTGGAAGAAATGTCCACCAGGCCTTGCCCACCCTCGTGCAGTGGCAGGTACAGGGCCGCAGCTTTAATCCAGTGTTGTCCGGACCAGAAGAAATTGACAAGGGTCCTCTGAAGCTCTTGTATCAGGTGGCTGTAAAAGGTGGCTGTAAAATCATTAGTCTGTGCCACAGAGTAGAGGCAGCAAGATTATTAGCTACAATCAATCAATCAAGTTTATTTTATATAGCCCTTCGTACATCAGCTAATATCTCGAAGTGCTGTACAGAAACCCAGCCTAAAACCTACCAGTACCCTTCCTCTATAAGACAGCTGGGGTAGCACCCATTTCCACCTTGACAGTCTGGCACACACTTTCTCCACTACACCCTCCCAAAACATGACATCATGTAACAACTTAACATTAAAATACCAGTAAGGTGATGACCTTCGTGGACAAGTGAATATCAACAGTAACAATATGGTGATCAGAGAAACCCTCAGGAGTGATGTCACACCTTCCAACCCTACTACAGTAGAGATCAGATACATACAACCTGTCTAACCTTCCAACCCTACTACAGTAGTGATCAGATACATACAACCTGTCTAACCTTCCAACCCTACTACAGTAGTGATCAGATACATACAACCTGTCTCACCTTCCAACCCTACTACAGTAGAGATCAGATACATACAACCTGTCTCACCTTCCAACCCTACTACAGTAGAGATCAGATACATATAACCTGTCTCACCTTCCAACCCTACTACAGTAGTGATCAGATACATACAACCTGTCACACCTTCCAACCCTACTACAGTAGTGATCAGATACATACAACCTGTCTAACCTTCCAACCCTACTACAGTAGAGATCAGATACATACAACCTGTCTCACCTTCCAACCCTACTACAGTAGTGATCAGATACATACAACCTGTCTCACCTTCCAACCCTACTACAGTAGTGATCAGATACATACAACCTGTCTAACCTTCCAACCCTACTACACTGTAAAAAAACAAACTCCAAATGCATTTGTAGGTAGCTAGCTAACAGCCATGGAGGAGGGTGAAAGGAGAGCAGCCCCAACTGTCAAAGTGAGAGAGTAGACTATTCTGGATATGGCAGGTACTTTTGTGTAGTTCCAGTCCCTAGAAGTGAGGACGGAGATAATAGTAACATAATATTCAGTGCGGTCTAATTTGAGAATAACGAAGTCAGTTTCTTGTGAGGTTTTCTGTCCTCAGTTACAGAAAGCTGTGAAAGCCTGTCTGCAGATGAAGAGGTCCCAGTGAAGAACAGTGGTTCTCAGTCCTGGGGACTCAAAGGGCTGCACATATGTGATGCTATCCTTGATGTGATCCTGCTGTTGTCACGTGCTACACATGCACATGTGTGTGCACATGCATGTATCAATCCAATGTTATCATGATTTGTTATCAGTGATATTATACTTTAGTAATCCGCAATGACCTGGTGATGTAAAAGTCTAATAATGACATTATCTTCCATATTCCTACAGATACCTTGTAACTGGAGATTCCTTCAAAACGATTGCTTACAGTTACCATGTAGGGCACTGCAAGGTTGGGTGACCAGGGTCATCTGGGACTGCCTCCTGGAGGAATTCAGGTGTGTGAAGGCTACCTGTGTCCTGCATAACTTAATGAGGATGGACACGAGGACCAGGAGGGGATCTGCAGCTGGCCGCCGTGTGCCAGAGGAGGAGTCTGCTGCTCTGCAGGATGTTTCAAGGATGGGGTCCAACCACGCAGCAAGAGAGGCAATCCGTGTCCCAGAGGAGGAGTCTGCTGCTCTGCAGGATGTTTCAAGGATGGGGTCCAACAACGCAGCAAGAGAGGCAATCTGTGTCCCAGAGGAGGAGTCTGCTGCTCTGCAGGATGTTTCAAGGATGGGGTCCAACAACGCAGCAAGAGAGGCAATCTGTGTCCCAGAGGAGGAGTCTGCTGCTCTGCAGGATGTTTCAAGGATGGGGTCCAACAACGCAGCAAGAGAGGCAATCTGTGTCCCAGAGGAGGAGTCTGCTGCTCTGCAGGATGTTTCAAGGATGGGGTCCAACAACGCAGCAAGAGAGGCAATCTGTGTCCCAGAGGAGGAGTCTGCTGCTCTGCAGGATGTTTCAAGGATGGGGTCCAACAACGCAGCAAGAGAGGCAATCTGTGTCCCAGAGGAGGAGTCTGCTGCTCTGCAGGATGTTTCAAGGATGGGGTCCAACAACGCAGCAAGAGAGGAAATCCGTGTGCAGGAGATTTTCACCTCCTACTTCTTCAAAGAGGGTGCTGTTCCCTGGCAACACCATAGACTACACTATGCACAACCACATTATAATAAGAGTATTCTTCCATTTACTTAGTAAATATTTATTTATTCAATTGTTTTGAACACGGCAGAAGTCATGCTGGATTGACAGAATGACCACACAGCCACTCCACTGAATAGCAGACTGGTGATTGCTTTGCAATGCTTGCAGTTAGCCACTGATTCCTTCCAAACCACTCATTGTTAAATTTGCGATTTCCAACTTGTTGTGTAATGTTTATGTCCATTGACCATTTTTTATTTTTTATTTTTTTATTTCACCTTTATTTAACCAGGTAGGTTAGTTGAGAACAAGTTCTCATTTGCAACTGCGACCTGGCCAAGATAAAGCAAAGCAGTTCGACACAAACAACAACAGAGTGACACATGGAATAAACAAACATACAGTCAATAACACAGTAGAAAAATAAGTCTATATACAATGTGAGCAAATGAGGTGAGATAAGGGAGGTAAAGGCAAAAAAGGCCATGGTGGCGAAGTAAATACAATATAGCAAGTTAAACACTGGAATGGTAGATTTGCAGTGGAAGAATGTGCAAAGTAGAAATAGAAATAATGGGGTGCAAAGGAGCAAAATAAATAAATAAATACAGTAGGGGAAGAGGTAGTTGTTTGGGCTAAATTATAGATGGGCTATGTACAGGTGCAGTAATCTGTGAGCTGCTCTGACAGCTGGTGCTTAGAGCTAGTGAGGGAGATAAGTGTTTCCAGTTTCAGAGATTTTTGTAGTTCGTTCCAGTCATTGGCAGCAGAGAACTGGAAGGAAAGACGACCAAAGGAGCAATTGGCTTTGGGGGTGACCAGTGAGATATACCTGCTGGAGCGCGTGCTACGAGTGGGTGCTGCTATCGTGACCAGTGAGCTGAGATAAGGCGGGGCTTTACCTAGCAGAGACTTGTAGATAACCTGTAGCCAGTGGGTTTGGCGACGAGTATGAAGCGAGGGCCAACCAACGAGAGCGTACAGGTCGCAATGGTGGGTAGTGTATGGGGCTTTGGTGACAAAACGGATGGCACTGTGATAGACTGCATCCAGTTTGTTGAGTAGAGTGTTGGAGGCTATTTTATAGATGACATCACCGAAGTCGAGGATCGGTAGGATGGTCAGTTTTACGAGGGTATGTTTGCCAGCATGAGTGAAGGATGCTTTGTTGCGAAATAGGAAGCCGATTCTAGATTTAATTTTGGATTGGAGATGCTTAATGTGAGTCTGGAAGGAGAGTTTACAGTCTAACCAGACACCTAGGTATTTATAGTTGTCCACGTATTCTAAGTCAGAACCGTCCAGAGTAGTGATGCTAGTCAGGCGAGCAGGTGTGGGCAGTGATCGGTTGAAGAGCATGCATTTAGTTTTACTTGCGTTTAAGAGCAGTTGGAGGCCACAGAAGGAGAGTTGTAATGGCATTGAAGCTCGTCTGGAGGTTAGTTAACACAGTGTCCAAAGAGGGGCCAGAAGTATACAGAATGGTGTCGTCTGCGTAGAGGTGTATCAGAGAATCACCAGCAGCAAGAGCAACATCATTGATGTATACAGAGAAGAGAGTCGGCCCGAGGATTGAACCCTGTGGCACCCCCCATAGAGACTGCCAGAGGTCCGAACAACAGGCCATCCGTCTATCAGAGAAGTAGTTGGTAAACCATAGAGACTGCCAGAGGACTGAGCACTGATACGTTTTATCTATAATTTCTCTTCATTATTTCTCTTCATATGACAAGGATTAAAAAGCATTTGCCAGTAGATTGTCGACTTGATTCATGAAGATGACTGCTAGCTTGCTAGGTAAGATTTTGAAAGTTTGATGTTGACATGATCAGTCCAATCAAAGCTACTAGTGTAGATATATTGTGATTTGACATCATTTTATCTGTGGCCATTGACCTTCAGCCTTCTTGGGTGGGCACTACGAATGTAACTCTATGGCAGCACCCAAGGGGCTTGAATTTTCTAGCTCTACCCTTAGATTTGGGGGTGACGTAGTGTCCCCATGAGTGACAGAACATTGAGCCAATCACGGCGCAACTAGAGAACATTACCAAGCCCTACGCTCAGTATTTCATGCTGGCAGCCCCATCACCACAGCAAGCACTGAGCTAGGCTGAAACACCTGCATTTTGGTGCTGCCTTACTCAAAAAAGCAAAAAAGAGACTAAGTTTGTATGTGGCTTTATTAAGTCAATTATTATTATCTTTTTTATATTGTTTGCAAACTGATATGTGACACATATTAATGTAAAAAAAAAAACATGCAAAACAGACAAGCCACCCCCCAAAAAACAATGTTTTGTAAAAGAAAATTGTCTAAAAAGGTGGGGCTCAAAACAGGAATGACTCTGGTCGCTCTTATCCATTTAGAAATGACAGTGAATGGAGAATGCTGTTATTTCTATCGGAAAAGAAAGTAGATGCCTTTTCCACTTGGAACCGGAAGGTTCACTCGACCTTAATCAGGTTCGCTAGACCTTAATCAGGTTCGCTAGACCTTATTCAGGTTCACTCGACCTTAATCAGGTTCGCTAGACCTTAATCAGGTTCACTCGACCTTAATCAGGTTCGCTCAACTTTATTCAGGTTCACTCGACCTTATTCAGGTTCACTCGACCTTAATCAGGTTCGTTCTACCTTAATCAGGTTCGTTCTACCTTAATCAGGTTCGCTCGACCTTAATCAGGTTCGCTCGACCTTATTGAGGTTCGCTCGACCTTATTCAGGTTCGCTCGACCTTAATCAGGTTCGCTCGACCTTAATCAGGTTCACTCGACCTTAATCAGGTTCGCTCAACTTTATTCAGGTTCACTCGACCTTATTCAGGTTCACTCGACCTTAATCAGGTTCGCTCGACCTTATTGAGGTTCGCTCGACCTTATTCAGGTTCGTTCTACCTTAATCAGGTTCGCTCGACCTTATTGAGGTTCGTTCTACCTTATTCAGGTTCGTTCTACCTTATTCAGGTTCGCTCGACCTTATTGAGGTTCGTTCTACCTTATTCAGGTTCGTTCTACCTTAATCAGGTTCGCTCGACCTTAATCAGGTTCGCTCAACTTTATTCAGGTTTGCTTAAAGGTGGTGGAAGTTTTAGGGAATGAAGTCAAGGTCAGTCATGGTTTAAGTCAAGGTCAGTCGTGGTTTATCTGTAGACGCACCTCGGCCACACTTTCATGTATTCCATCTCCACCCTGAGCCAATAGTGGTTGAATAGCATGCTATTCTCCTGCTTAAGTTCAAGGTCAGAATACGAATAGAGAGAAAAGTGCATCGAAAGGAATAACGTTACAATTTATTTGCGCTTAACTCGGGTCGGAATCGGGGCCTTGATGCATATGCAAACAGGGTAAGAAAACCGTACACTTGCATGTCTCTCTCATGTTAATCCAGTTCTGCAGTTTCTCTAACTAGATAGCAGCGGGTGCCAAAGGCCCAAAACATAGCCAATACTGGACAACGTTTATTTGACACAGTCTATGGCCAGGATTCAAACCGATCGCACTTTGGTGGCAAATACGCAGAGTTTACCGTGAAATTTGTCTCCGCAAAAGTGCGAACATTGCCTTTAAAAGCTGCATTGTTGACAAAGCGTGATGGGATTGAATCCCGGCCTATAACAGAGGGACCACCACATCAACGAGTGATGGGATTGAATCCCGGCCTATAACAGAGGGACCACCACATCAACGAGTGATGGGATTGAATCCCGGCCTATAACAGAGGGACCACCACATCAACGAGTGATGGGATTGAATCCCGGCCTATAACAGAGGGACCACCACATCAACGAGTGATGGGATTGAATCCCGGCCTATAACAGAGGGACCACCACATCAACGAGATAAAAACACATCACACAACATTTGTTCTAATGTGAAAACCTTTATTAATCATATTCATATATTCTTCTTTATTTACTTTATTTATTTCATTGCAGTTTACCCTTCTCTTCCTTATAGTTTCTTAATGTTTGGTATCTGTTTTGATATTTATATTTACATTGGTGGTACATAGACAGCGGAGACTGGGACAGGCCTTTCTCCAGTATTAACACTAAAGCTCACCACACCTCCTACTCTTCCTCCTCTTCATCTTCCTCTTCCTCCGAACTCATGATGGAGGTAAAGGACTAGAATAACCTCATCAGGCCTTATCAATCAATCACCCAATCAATTCATCAATCAATAGATTATTATATATGACCCTCTACACACTTAGTACGCTGTATGTCCCCATAATGAATGATAAACACATACTGAGAGAGAGAGAGAGAGAGAGAGAGAGGAAACATAAATAAAGAGATATGTACTGTATGTCCAGAAGACTCAGTATGAGACGAGGCCAGTGTGTTGGTACACTAAAAAGGTGCATTAAACACACACACACATTCACCCCTCAGCCACAAGATACGAAGGAGACATACAATCAATCATTCACTCCCATCACAGTGAAGAAGAATATACCATACCACAAAATTACAAAATATTGAGCCACAAGTTCATGAAGTAATGTGTAAATCGAGCTGAGCATACGGCTTGCAATGGAGTTACAAAATGAATTCCTACATTAGTGCTTCTTTGTTATTTTAGAATATACAGGTTTCAACCCCAACTTTGTAAAACTTATATATTTTTCTCTCCAGTGAACATCTATACACAGTAACCGTAGCAACTCACGTTAGACAACAATGCTCTCTGGTAAAGAGGGTTATTGAGGAAGAGGAGGAAGACGAGGAGGATAATAAAAGGAGATGTTTTGTTTGTAAGAGTTCACCCATTATGTTAAGACACCCAATATCACATGAGAAGAGGTGATTTCCTTCTTTTCACAAGTAAAACATAAACATATATTTGGGAAATTACATGGCACACGAATGTACAGTATCTACTGTTGCTTAATGT
This sequence comes from Salvelinus namaycush, assembly GCF_016432855.1. Classification (NCBI taxonomy): domain Eukaryota; kingdom Metazoa; phylum Chordata; class Actinopteri; order Salmoniformes; family Salmonidae; genus Salvelinus; species Salvelinus namaycush. The sequence goes on along the minus strand of NC_052327.1, from coordinate 49,680,762 downwards.
GTTAGCATTAGGGATTTATTACAAGGTCAATGTCTAAGGATGCTGGATGTATTCAGTGCATTCAGGAAAGTATTCAGACCCCTTGACTTTTTCCACATTTTGTTACGTTACAGGCTTATTTTAAAATGGATTAAATCATTTTTTGTCCCTCATAAATCTACAATGCCCCAAAATAAATGTACAATGCCCCATAATAAATGTACAATGCCCCAAAATAAATCTACAATGCCAAAGCCATAACAGGTTGTTGGAAAATTTTGCTAATTTATAAAAAAATACAAAACTGAAATATTACATTTACATAAGTATTCAGACCCTTTCCTCTGTACTTTGTTGAAGCACCTTTGGCAGCGATTACAGCCTTGAGTCTTCTTGGGTATGACGCTACAAGCTTGGCACACCTGTATTTCTCTCATTCTTCTCTGCAGATCCTCTCAAGCTCTGTCAGGTTGGATAGGGAGTGTTGCTGCACAGCTATTTTCAGGTCTCTCCAGAGATGTTCGATTGGGTTCAAGTTTGGGCTCTGGCTGGGCCACTCAAGGACATACCAAACTTTTTCCATTTAAGAATGATGGAGGCCACTGTGTTCTTGGGGACTTTCAATGCTGCAGAAATGTTTTGGTACCCTTCCCCAGATCTGTGCCTCGACACAATCCTGTCTCGGAGCTCTACGGACAATTCCTTCGACCTCATGGCTTGGTTTTTGCTCTGACATGCACTGTCAACTGTGGGACCTTATATAGACAGGTGTGTGCCTTTCCATATCATGTCCAATCAATAGAATTTACCACAGGTGGACTCATATCAAGTTGTAGAAACATCTCAAGGATGATCAATGGAAACAGGATGCACCTGAGCTCAATTTCGAGTCTCATAGCAAAGGGTTGAATACTTACTGTTTTTGCTTTGTCATTATGGGGTATTGTCTGTTGATTGATGAGGTAAAAAAACAATTTAATACATTTTAGCATAAGGCTGTAACGTAACAAAATGTGGGAAGTCAAGGGGTCTGAAAACTTTCCGAATGCACTGTATGTATTCAAATGTGACTGTCTACATGAGTGTGATAGTGTGTGTGTGTGTGTGTGTCTGAGTCTGTGCGTGTCTGAGTGTGTGAGAGTGTATGTGTGTGTGTCTGAGTGTGTGTGTTTTTTCTCTCACTACAATATGTGATTACAAGAACAATACTTCAAAAATCTTCTTCATCCATATTCTTGCAGATAATCCATACGTCTTCTGTTGGTCAGTCAAAGTCTCTGTCCCTGTCTTGGTCGATGATCGCCTGTGTGAAGATTGTCTTGTCTCTGCTGGGGTTCCTAGGGGTTCAGTGATAGTGGAATAGTGTGGAGTTAGAGAGACTGTAGGACTGTGAGCAGGGCCAATATCATAGGGATGTACATATCATTGGCAGATCCAGTATAGACTAGAAGGTGAGAACTAGAATACAGTGCATGTGTGAATGAATGGGAGGCATCTGGCTACATAGCTTTTCTCTCTCCTGTCTGTTTCGCTCACTCATTGTCCACCTCTCTCTCTCTTTTACTCTCATCTCCTCTCCATCTCTCTCTTCTCTCTCTCACAGCCATGGTGTGCCAGTGTCGTCCTCTTCTGGGGGTGATGGGTAAAACTCTGGAGCGTGATGATGAAAGTTACACACACACACACTAGGAAACGCAGACACCTGAGAGAGAGAGAGAAATAGAGATTGGATAAAAAGAGATAGAGACAGAGACATGAGAGAGAAAGATAGAAAGAGAGAGAGAGGGTGACAGAGAGAGTGAGACAGACATGAAAGAGAGAGAGAGAGAGAGAGAGGGACAGAGACAGAGAGAGTGAGACAGACATGAGAGAGAAAGAGAGAGAAAGAGAGAGACAGGATAGAGAGAGACCGGAGAGAGAGAGAGACCGGAGAGAGAGAGAGACAGAGAGAGAGAGAGGGTGGCAGAAAGAGAGAGACAGGAGAGAGAAAGAGAGACTCTCCTACTGAGTCAATAGAACAAACTATTAGAACCAAACACTGTGTTATCTCACTACCACTACTCTGAGTCAAATAAACACACTATTAGAAACCAACACCTTGTGTTAACTCTCACTATGAGTCAATAGAACAAACTCTTAGAACCAAACAACTTGTGTTCCTCCTCATACCACTACTGAGTCACAATAGAACAAACATTAGAACAACACCTTGTGTTCCTCTCCCACTACACTACTGAGTCAAATAGAGTACAAACATTAGAACCAACACCTTGTGTTCCTCTCAACTACCACTACTGCAGGTCAAATTACACACCAACTTATTAGAACCAACACACCTTGTGTTACTCTCACTACACTACTGAGTCAACATAGAACACCATTAGGAAACCAACACCTGTGTTACTCCCACTACCACTACTGAGTCAAAATCTAACAAACTATTAGAACCTAACACCTTGTGTTACTCTCACATACCACTACGAGTTCAAATTTATAACACTATGAACCAACACCTTGTGTTACTCTCACTACCACTACTGAGCAAAATAAACACTATTAGAACCAACACCTTGTGTTACTCTCACATTACCACTACTGAGTTCAAATAGAACAAACTATTAGAACGCAACACCTTGTGTTACTCTCACTACCACTACTGAGTCAAATATAACAAACTACTAGAACCAACCCTTGTTTACCCTCACTACAACTACTGAGTAAATATAAACTATTAGTAACAACACCCTTGTGTTACTCTCACTTACTGGAGTCAAATAGAACAAACCTCATTAGAACCAACACCTTGTGTTACTCTCCACTACCACTACTGGGCAAATATAACAACCTATTAAACCACACCTTGTGTTACTTCACTACAACACGTACGAGTCAATAGAAAAACTATTAGAACCAACCATCTGTTTCCTTCATCATACCACTAAGAGTCAAATATAACACTATTAGAACCAACACCACCTTGTGTTCCTCTCACTACCTACCTGAGTCAAATAGAACACTATTAGAACCAACACCTTGTGTTACTCTCACTACCACTACTGAGTCAAATACAACAAACTATTAGAACCAACACCTTGTGTTACTCTCACTACTGAGTCAAATAGAACACTATTAGAACCAACACCTTGTGTTACTCTCACTACCACTACTGAGTCAAATAGAACACTATTAGAACCAACACCTTGTGTTACTCTCACTACCACTACTGAGTCAAATATAACACTATTAGAACCAACACCTTGTGTTCCTCTCACTACCACTACTGAGTCAAATATAACACTATTAGAACCAAACTATTGTGTTCCTCTCACTACTGAGTCCATAGAACAAACTATTAGAACCAACACCTTGTGTACTCTCACTACCCACCTACTGAGTCAATATAACACTATTAGAAAACCACACTTGTGTGTTACTCTCACTACTGAGTCAAATATAACACTATTAGAACCAACACCTTGTGTTACTCTCACTACTGAGTCAAATATAACACTATTAGAACCAACACCTTGTGTTACTCTCACTACCACTACTGAGTCAAATACAACACTATTAGAACCAACACCTTGTGTTACTCTCACTACCACTACTGAGTCAAATACAACAAACTATTAGAACCAACACCTTGTGTCCTCTCACTACCACTACTGCGTCAAATATAACAAATATTAGAACCAACACCTTGTGTTACTCTCACTACCACTACTGAGTCAAATATAACACTATTAGAACCAACACCTTGTGTTCCTCTCACTACCACTACTGAGTCAAATAGAACAACCTATTAGAACCAACACCTTGTGTTACTCTCACTACCACTACTGAGTCAAATATAACACTATTAGAACCAACACCTTGTGTTACTCTCACTACCACTACTGAGTCAAATACAACAAACTATTAGAACCAACACCTTGTGTTACTCTCACTACCACTACTGAGTCAAATACAACACTATTAGAACCAACACCTTGTGTTACTCTCACTACCACTACTGAGTCAAATATAACACTATTAGAACCAACACCTTGTGTTACTCTCACTACTGAGTCAAATAGAACAAACTATTAGAACCAACACCTTGTGTTACTCTCACTACCACTACTGAGTCAAATACAACACTATTAGAACCAACACCTTGTGTTACTCTCACTACTGAGTCAAATAGAACAAACTATTAGAACCAACACCTTGTGTTCCTCTCACTACCACTACTGAGTCAAATAGAACAAACTATTAGAACCAACACCTTGTGTTCCTCTCACTACCACTACTGAGTCAAATAGAACAAACTATTAGAACCAACACCTTGTGTTCCTCTCACTACCACTACTGAGTCAAATACAACACTATTAGAACCAACACCTTGTGTTACTCTCACTACCACTACTGAGTCAAATAGAACACTATTAGAACCAACACCTTGTGTTACTCTCACTACCACTACTGAGTCAAATATAACAAACTATTAGAACCAACACCTTGTGTTACTCTCACTACCACTACTGAGTCAAATATAACACTATTAGAACCAACACCTTGTGTTACTCTCACTACCACTACTGAGTCAAATATAACACTATTAGAACCAACACCTTGTGTTACTCTCACTACCACTACTGAGTCAAATAGAACACTATTAGAACCAACACCTTGTGTTACTCTCACTACCACTACTGAGTCAAATATAACAACCTATTAGAACCAACACCTTGTGTTACTCTCACTACCACTACTGAGTCAAATATAACAACCTATTAGAACCAACACCTTGTGTTACTCTCACTACCACTACTGAGTCAAATAGAACAAACTATTAGAACCAACACCTTGTGTTACTCTCACTACCACTACTGAGTCAAATATAACAAACTACTAGAACCAACACCTTGTGTTACTCTCACTACCACTACTGAGTCAAATATAACACTATTAGAACCAACACCTTGTGTTACTCTCACTACTGAGTCAAATAGAACAAACTATTAGAACCAACACCTTGTGTTACTCTCACTACCACTACTGAGTCAAATATAACAACCTATTAGAACCAACACCTTGTGTTACTCTCACTACCACTACTGAGTCAAATAGAACAAACTATTAGAACCAACACCTTGTGTTCCTCTCACTACCACTACTGAGTCAAATATAACAACCTATTAGAACCAACACCTTGTGTTACTCTCACTACCACTACTGAGTCAAATACAACACTATTAGAACCAACACCTTGTTTTCCTCTCACTACCACTACGGAGTCAAATAGAACACTATTAGAACCAACACCTTGTTTTCCTCTCACTACTGAGTCAAATATAACACTATTAGAACCAACACCTTGTGTTACTCTCACTACCACTACTGAGTCAAATAGAACACTATTAGAACCAACACCTTGTGTTACTCTCACTACCACTACTGAGTCAAATATAACACTATTAGAACCAACACCTTGTGTTACTATCCACTACCACACTGAGTCAAATATAACACTATTAGAACCAACACCTTGTGTTACTCTCACTACTGAGTCAAATAGAACAAACTATTAGAACCAACACCTTGTGTTACTCTCACTACCACTACTGAGTCAAATATAACAAACTATTAGAACCAACACCCAGTGTTACTCTCACTACCACTACTGAGTCAAATATAACACTATTAGAACCAACACCTTGTGTTACTCTCGCTACCACTACTGAGTCAAATATAACAAACTATTAGAACCAACACCCAGTGTTACTCTCACTACCACTACTGAGTCAAATATAACACTATTAGAACCAACACCTTGTGTTCCTCTCACTACCACTACTGAGTCAAATATAACACTATTAGAACCAACACCTTGTGTTACTCTCACTACTGAGTCAAATAGAACAAACTATTAGAACCTAACACAACACCCTGTTTCTGTCAGGTGGGAGAGACCATTGGCATCTCAGAGGAGATCATGGGCCTAACCATCCTGGCTGCAGGAACGTCCATCCCTGACCTCATCACTAGTGTTATTGTGGCCCGTAAAGGACTGGGGGATATGGCTGTGTCCAGCTCTGTGGGCTCCAACATCTTCGACATCACCATGGGGTGAGTACCCTCACTTCACACTGGATGATGTTAAAACCCTAATAAAGCTACCCTTAAGAGAAAATACGTTTACTTTGCTAAAATGTATTTTAAAAGCTAGTTCCCTACATCCCAAACTACTTAGTTATAAATGACCATATCTAAATCTGGAATGTCATAGACTACAAATGGCAAGAACAGATTTCTCTGGAGCAGGGGATTTTCCCTGCAATCTGGAGCCATAATCATGCTTCATTCTATTTTTAAAATATTTTTATGCATATCTAAGCATACCTCATGAGCTGTCTGTATCTTCCTGACTAGTGGTTCTTTAGTTTTTAAAGAAACTAAACTCTGCATCTCTGCTAAAATCTGGGTAAAAGATTGAAAGGAATGTGAGTCTTATTTAGTATATGTAGTTTTTGCCCGCTTTCTAAAGTCTATCAACCTTTCCAGCAGGCATGCCAGTTAAGGTGTTTAGACAAGCTAGCTACTCTAACTTGAAATGGCTTCTTGGTAGCTACTTATGAGGTTGGGAACCTATCTGGGCTAACTAAAGCCAACTTCATAATATTGCTATGTGGTTAGTATTATTACAGAGAAACAAAAAATGTAACAAAAAACAGGTCAAATTACATTTTAGTCAACACTCTTATCCAGTGCTATTAGGCTTACGTGTCTTGCTCAAGGGCACATCCACATATTTTTCACATTGTCGGCTAAGGGATTCGAGACAAATCTTTCAGTTACTATCCCAACACGCTAACCGCTAGGCTACCGGCTGCCCTATTTGAGGGAGCATGTGCCCCTGTGCCCCCTATGGGCATGACGCCACTGCTCTGGAATCAGATGTTAACCAAATGTGTAATTTGGCCTATTAAACACAAAAACGATGTTTTAAGTGAGAATTAGCAGGTCTGTCGCAGAAAAAGAAAATGAATTCTTGCTTAGTTCACCAATATTTTATTTTTGTAAATAACAGGAGTGTGTAGTTCCAGTAGTTAGCTACACCGCTACATAGTAAAACAGTAGTGTGTAGTTCCAGTAGTTAGCTACACCGCTACATAGTAAAACAGTAGTGTGTAGTTCCAGTAGTTAGCTACACCGCTACATGGTAAAACAGTAGTGTGTAGGTCCAGTAGTTAGCTACACCGCTACATGGTAAAACAGTAGTGTGTAGTTCCAGTAGTTAGCTACACCGCTACAATGGTAAAACAGTAGTGTGTAAGTTCCAGTAGTTAGCTACACCGCTACATGGTAAAACAGTAGTGTGTAGTTCCAGTAGTTGCTACACCGCTACATGGTAAAACAGTAGTGTGTAGTTCCAGCAGTTAGCTACACCGCTACACGGTAAACAGTAGTGTGTAGTTCCAGTAGTTAGCTACACCGCTACATGGTAAAACAGTAGTGGGTAGTTCCAGTAGTTAGCTACACCGCTACATGGTAAACAGTAGTGTGTAGTTCCCAGCAGTTAGCTACACCGCTACATGGTAAAACAGTAGTGTGTAGTTCCAGTAGTTAGCTACACCGCTACATAGTAAAACAGTAGTGTGTAGTTCCAGTAGTTAGCTACACCGCTCCATGGTAAAACAGTAGTGTGGTAGTTCCAGTAGTTACTACACCGCTACAGGTAAAACAGTAGTGTGTAGTTCCAGTAGTTAGCTACACCGCTACAATGGTAAAACAGTAGTGTGTAGTTCCAGTAGTTAACTACACCGCTACATGGTAAAACAGTAGTGTGTAGTTCCAGTAGTTAGCTACACCGCTACATGGTAAAACAGTAGTGTGTAGTTCCAGCAGTTAGCTACACCGCTACATGGTAAAACAGTAGTGTGTAGTTCCAGCAGTTAGCTACACCGCTACATGGTAAAACAGTAGTGTGTAGTTCCAGTAGTTAGCTACACCGCTACATGGTAAAACAGTAGTGTGTAGTTCCAGCAGTTAGCTACACCGCTACATGGTAAAACAGTAGTGTGTAGTTCCAGCAGTTAGCTACACCGCTACATGTTAAAAGAGCTGTTAACTACTGAAAAGACTACCAACATTTGAATTCAGTTCAACTACCACCAAGCTACTGCAAAATGTATTCAAATTCCTAGATGTAGTTCACTAGTCCCCAGAACTATGGAGTAACATCCTCTAACTGGGTGGGTCAGGCTCTGAGAAATAGGCTTAAAGGACTATGAAAAAAAGGGGTTATGAGTCAAATTGCTTAAAATTTGTCAACCAAGCTGTACAAGGTAATAATATCTTTCTCCCCCTCTCCCCCAGCCTGCCAGTCCCGTGGTTAATGTGGTCGTCGCTCCATGGTTTTGCTCCGGTGCCAGTCAGCTCCAACGGTCTGTTCTGTGCCATTGTGTTGCTATTCCTCATGCTCCTCTTCGTCATCATCAGTATTGCTGTGTGTAAGTGGAAGATGAACAAGATGCTGGGATCTACCATGTTCCTTCTCTATTTTGTCTTCCTGGTACTGGAGTGT